>NC_142933.1:80201870-80259370 GCF_046866305.1 Octopus bimaculoides
GCACAGAGATTCGTCTTATTCAACTTTATTTCGCTCGTTATTAATGTTTATGTTGCTTTTCGTCAATGGTCAATCGTATTATCCAATAGATTCCATTTATTTTTGAAATGTCATTATGCCCACGGTCCAATCAGCTTTAAATTTGTGTTTGAATATTGTCCAATAATACGCCTTGAAACCATTTACAAAATTTACAAACCATTGTTCCTCTCTGAGGATCGGTTACATGAAACTTAGAGTAAGTGCTCGTGAAGATATTCAACTTCAATAAAACACTATGACATTACACACACACACACATACACACACACACATACACACATACACACATACACATACACACACACACACACACATACACACACACACATACACACACACACATACACACACACACGCACGCACATTTATATATTTATAAATTCCACCCTTTAATATAAAAAGACGAAGATTAAACTTTAGCACAACTTTAATATTTTAATATTTGTTACAATTGTTTCTGTAGCACTCCATTTTTATTCACACTGAATGCAAAAGATTCCGAGTGAAAAATTACGCGATATGTATGGCTGAACATGTCAGAGTGGCACTTTATCGTGCCTGCGTTAAATCGTGCCTCTTTGCATTGTGTAAAGAATATGTATTTGGCGTTGCTTATAGAGGAAGGCTGAAAGTGCGTGCTTAGTGGCTTGGCTGTTGCATTCATGACCGTTGGTTTCGATTCCTGGAGCGGGCGATGCGTTGTGTTCTTGTGCAAAACACTTCATTTCACGTTGCTTTAGTTCACTCAGCTGACAGAAATGAGTAATCATGCGACGGACGGACGTCCCGACCTAATATATATGTCACAGAATCCGGAAAACCGACCTGATGAGCCTCTGACTCATGAAGGACTTTTGATCTTTTTGGTCCTAAATACGGGAGGAAACAGAGCAATGAGCAGGAAAAAAAATGAAAAAGGATAAAAGTAACAATAACAACCACAAGGATGATGATGATGCTGATGAAGATGATGATGATGATGATGACGACGAAGACGACGACAACGACGATGATGATGAGAATGACGATGATGATAACAATGACAATGATGGCAATGATGATGATGACGACGACGACGACGATGATGATGATGACGACGACGACGATGATGATAGCCACGGTAATAATTGGAATGAGAAAAGAATATATAAATATATGCTAGGGCGAAACCACAGCAGTTTGGAGTGTAGGGGTGTGATAGGTGAAGTGGGGTTACTAGCAATAAATTTCTAGGGTAAATCGTCGAGGGATATAGTGGTGATAACGATAAAATTATCATGAAACGATTGTTGTCTGATATTCAATCCAGTGAAGCCTGTTAAAGTAGACTGGAAGAGAGTAGACACATACACCAAAACATATGTAAGTCACCCTTGGTCCATATGTTACGAATAGGAAGGAGATAAATAAATGAGTAAATAAAACGGTGAAAATGTAAGAAATGAAATGAAAAGGGAAAAAGAATACTCATTGGAATGAGTGGACTAATAAATAAAATTAAATTAAATTCTAACATGCTGAAGTGTTAAGTGAACAAACACCTTATACGTTAGCTAATTAGTGAGTTTAATTAAAACTTCTGCATCGAAAAGCAGAGTTAATAATGCAACTACCTGAATGACGGAAATGAAGGAAATGAGAGATTTACAGGTGGCCTGTGTAGTAGGCTATAGTGCAACAAAAGTGTAAGTATCTGATATAAGTTTAAGGTGTCAATCGAACAATGAATGATGAGGAACAACATCATTGCTATTACAAAACACGTTTGAGGTACGAGGTGGTATCGAAAAGTTCTCGGCTTAGTTATGTTTAATAAAAAAAAAAATAACCTATTTACCTTAGTTTTAACATCATCTCTTTCAAAATAGTTATCTTGCACAACAATAAGCCGGTCCCAGCTCCCTGCCACTTTTGGAATATGGCCTGGAAGTCGTTTACCGTAAGCGAGTCGTTTACCGTAAGCGAGTCGTTTACCGTAAGCGAGTCGTTTACCGTAAGCGAGTCGTGTACCTTCTGCGATTTACTCTGGATCTCTACCACGGTGTTAAAACAGTGACCTCTGAGCTGCATTTTCATCTTGGGGAAGAGATGGAAACCCACAGGTGATAAATCTGGCGATTAAGGTGGGTGCGGAAGCGATGGCATGTTGTTTTTGGTAAGAAACTCGCGAATGAGGACAGCTCGGAGACAGGGTGCATTGTCGTTGTGAAGAATCCAATTCTTCGCGCTCCACTGATCCGGCCGCTTTCGCCGAATGACCTCCCTCAAACGCTTCAAAACGTCGCAGTAGAACTTTCGATTGACGATCTGGCCCCGGGGTAGGAATTCTCGATGCTAAATACAGTGGATGTCGAAAAAAACGATGAACATGCTCTTGGTTGAGCTGCAACTCTGTCGTGCCTTCTTTGGTCGTGGAGATGAAGGCCTCTTTCATTGTGACGACTGCTGCTTCGTTTCAAGGTCGTACCTGTGAACCCAAATCTTGTCACCGGTAATGATCCTCAACACGAAGGATGGACCATCAGCGGCACGCTGACAGAAATCTTTGGCAGATTTGACGAGGTGTCCATGACAAAATCGCTGGCTACAGTATACACGTGATTACAAAATCACAAATTTGACAACTTGCGAAATAAAGTGATGTCACTTGGCACACTGCCTCATTAAGACAACTACTAGCTCTCACTACACACGCCAGCGTGTGCTGCCATCTGTCGGTGTGCTACAGAACTAGTCTGGGGACTTTTTGATACCACCTCGTATAATGAACTAGAGATAAACATTTATTTACATTATGTCCACAGATTACCAAGCCACCCAAATTCAATTAGAAATACTTAAGTTACGAATATTTCTATAACGATATCGCTTTCTTCCAGTAATAAGATATCTAGACATAATGCTGGATATTCTAATGAAGCCTTTAAACTTAGTGACTACGAACATTTATGATCAATAAGTGATGAACGTAGTTGATTGATTGATTGATTGATTGAACAATTAGCAATCGATTAGTTATTTGTTTAAACTGTTAACTAGTTAACAAATAATAATAAAAGAAGTGAAACGGAATGTATGCGTGTGTTTATTGTTGGCAAAATGACCCTCCCCAAATATACATACATACATACATACATACATACATACATACATACATACATACATACATGTATGTATGACTTGAAACTTTATGCAAAGAATATGCATGAGATGAAAAAGAGCCTTGACCTAGTTACAACATTCTCGAAGGATGTAGAGTTGGAGTTTGGTCAGGATAAATGTTGTTATATGGTCGTGAAAAGGAGGAAAACTATGAACCAGACTAGTAACATCTTCATCAATGATTTGACTGTATATCTGACGAGGATTGTTACAGGTATCTAGCGGTAGATGAAAACAGATCTTACAATGGCACCTGTAACAAAACACATATCACTAAAGAATATTACAGCCGAATAAAGAAAATTTGGACCTCAGAACTCTCTGCATTCAATAAAACAATGGCCCACAATGTGTTTGCCGTGCCAGTACCCATACCAATATTTGGGTTGCTTGATTGGACGCTTGATGAGATCCGAGCCATTGATATGAAAACCCGAAAAATAATAACAAGCACACATAATTTCCACATAGACAGTGACGTAGATATACAAGCAAAAATATCCTGTTGATTTTGAAATTCCAATGAAGGAGCCTTGAATCTAAGTTAGGAACCGGCTCTTTCTGTATTGGCAAGAAATCTTGAAATAAAACTGAACAATGATATATAAACATACATGAATACATACATACATACATACATACATACATACATACATACATACAAACATACATACATATATACATACATACATACATACATACAACGGACGTACCTACCAACCAACCAACCTTCCACACTGCAGATATTCTGTATTTTGTATAGGGACATTCGAAATATTTGTTGATATCTTAAAGAGTAAAAAAATAAAAGAAAGAGGGAAAGAGAGCGAGACGGAGAGAATGTTGGGCTGAATGTAAAGATTATTGATCGAATTCTATAAAAGTCATTCAGTTTTGAAACAACTTTCGGAATATGAATACATTAGTCGCTTAATTTTGGCGTTCATTGATGGCTTGGGGGTCTCGTTAAAATGTATTAGTCTTTCCATAACATTACAATGAGCCTGACATAGACGTTTTTAACAATAAATCTCTTCGCACAATTACTTTAAAAATAAGACACGCATCTATTTACACCAGGATAAAGCTCCTGCTGAATGAAATATGTTTTAAACACGCAAAATAATTAGGCTTCGTCCTGGCACATTGCATTTCGGGCAAAACAACAGAAGTTATTTTCGATTTTGAAGCTGTTTTCACTGCCAATCAAGATAAACGAAGTTTACTTCGTATGCGCATGCCTTTTTTCTTTCCTATTTTTTCATTATGCTAACAATATATTTATGTGGTGTTTTTCTCTAATATTTCTTTTTTTTTTGTATAAACATCAGAGTAGCAAGTTTGGCAAGACAATAAATAGAACACCGAACTACTTATTTAGTTTACACACACACACATACCACCACCACCACCACCACCGCACCACACACCACTCATGCATGCACATGCACACATGTATACAAGTTTATATATATAGGCGTGGTTGCGTGGTAAGAAGCTTGCTTCCCAACCAGATGATTTCGGATTCAGTCCCACTGTGTGGCACCTTGTGCAAGTGTCTTCTACTATAGCTTCAGACAAACCAAAGCCTCGTGAATGAATTTGGTAGACGGAAAATGAAAGAAGCCCGTCGTGTGTGCGTATGTGTGTGTATGTGTGTGTGTGTGCGCGCGCGCGTATGTGCGTGTGTGTGTGCTTTTGTGTGTGTGTGCGTGCTTTTGTGTGTGTGTCTGTCTTTGTGTCTGTGTTTTTCCCTTCCTCATCACTGCTTGAAAACCGATGTTGGTGTCTTGACGTCCCCGTAATGTAGCAGTCCAGTAAAAGAGACCGATAAAATAAGTGCTAGGCTTAAAAAATAAGTCCTGGGGTCGATTTGCTGGATCTTTTATCTTATATGCTAAATGGCTATTCTATTAGCAGAATTGAGTTCTCATTTATTTTCTCCGAACCATTGTTTTGTACGTAGTAACATGTACAAGCATACTACACCACGCGCGCGCGCGCACACAGACATACATACAAAAAGAATGCCTGCACTGAACTATTGAGGAAATGTGCAGTTACTCTATCCAGATTATAAGTTCAGGTTTATACCTATAATTACTGGGACACTGGGATACGTAACCCACTGCCTAAATGCCATTCTTGAGATATTTGGCATCTCAAAACTAGAAAGGAGAAAGCTAATTCGAAGACCACAAATCCAATCCATCACTGGAACTGTAAAAATCTGTAAAACTTTCCAGGAGTTTATCATTTAAGTATGTCTAGATATACAAGTATATGCACAAGAAGACATACATAAAACAAAATATACAAATCTGCATGTATACATACATACATACATGCATACACACACATACATACATACATACGTACATATATGCATACATACATACATACAAACAAACAAAAATACCATGCTGTTGATGTTGAAATTTCAATGAAAGAGCCTTGAATCTAGGTTAGAAACCGGCTCATTCTCTATTAGCAAGAAATCTTGAAATATAACTGAATAATGACATACATGAGCTGATATGGCATTCGAAGTCGGTCTATATTTCTGACTAATAATGATATTGATGGCTTAACATGTTGAGCTGGATATAAAGATTACCTTTTGATGTTAATATAGCTTTCGTCGCTAATAATTAATTAATAATACTGACAGTTGATATCCAATCCGATTTGCAGCGAATTTTACTTGTTACTTTTAAAAAGGATATTATATATATAAATGTGAGTTTGGAGGAATATATTATCCGAGCGGATACCGTGGTGTCTCACAGTTAAGTTCTTGTTTACGGTTAACCACGTCGATCAGTATTTAACGTCCGTAACTACTATTAGATGTCAGTCACTCTGTGGATTCCTTTGAATGGTAATTCTGTGATCGCTTCGCTGGACGGTAATATTGTCTGGAGTTATATATTAGTAAATATTATAAAGAGTATGGAGTTCTACAGTTTCTGTCTGCCCATTTTTAGCACACTAAGTATGAGTCAACTCAAGACTATTGAAAATGACACTTGCTCAAAATTCTGCGCAGCGGGATCGAACGCGAGACGCCGTAATTGCGAAGCTCAAACTTCTTAACTATCGCGTGTTAGTGGGGGTATTAATACACACACACACACACACACACACAAATTCCCAGTGCGTTATTCTAAATAGGCCAATGTAATTGTGCCTAATATACCATAAATTTCAGCAAAGACCGTTGTCAGCCCTGTTTATTCCCGCCCCTCAAACACTAATGCTGGATCAAACATCTGCTTTCAGAAATGGCCAGCACTTCATAAATAATACTTAACTGATAAAGAAAAGCATTAAGCCAAAGGAGGACACGTAAAAGCAATATTTTGAATATCTGCTGGATTTTACGACAAAGGTATTACATCTACTGTTTATTGATCCTCTGCACGAAAGGTTTTGACTGGGACAGGATATAAATTATTTCATCGAAAACGTTAGACACTAGGGAATTAAGTTCACTCCTGTTTTTATGGCTGAGGTTTAACTGTATACATTTAGTCTAGATCTATCGAGGTATTTGCAATGATCACGTGATTGCTGAGAGATTAACGTTCATCTTAAGCAAATAAATTAATTTCTTTCAGCTTAGCTCAAAGCCAAATTT
Organism: Octopus bimaculoides; assembly: GCF_046866305.1. Taxonomy (NCBI): domain Eukaryota; kingdom Metazoa; phylum Mollusca; class Cephalopoda; order Octopoda; family Octopodidae; genus Octopus; species Octopus bimaculoides. The sequence goes on from NC_142933.1 coordinate 80,208,715, forward strand.
TGTAGTTAGTGGAATCGATCTAGGAAATTACTGTTAGGTATTTAATCGATTCCAAAGAGAAGGTGATGGGTTAAAGGTAAAGTTTAACCAGCTGTTAGTTGAACTAACAATACAGAACATCACTTAATATAACGTTCGAGCGTTAATGAAGGAATATCAACACAATCGTATCAGCACGAACCTGCAAGAAATAACGATCAAGCACCTCTGAAATCAGTAGGGTAGCCAGAGTATGTAACTGCCCCAGGGTTGCCCTTGAGTTCCTTGACTCCGGTCCCCTGCAAAAAATACATTTTGTTCAGTGATTCTCTCTTAAAGTCTAAATATCCCGAGATTTAAAACTTTTATTTCAATGCAGTGGAGGCCCAGTGGTTAGAGCAGCGGACTCGCGGTCATAGGATCGCTGTTTCGATTCCCAGACCGGGCGTTGTGAGTGTTTATTGAGCGAAAACACCTAAAGCTCCACGAGGCTCCGGCAGGGGATGGTGGCGAACCCTACTGTACTCTTTCACCACAACTTTCTTTCACTCTTACTTCCTGTTTCTGTTGTGCCTGTAATTCAAAGGGTCAGCCTTGTCACACTGTGTCATGCTGAATATCCCCGAGAGCTACGTTAAGGGTACACGTGTCTGTGGAGTGCTCAGCCACTTGCACGTTAATTTCACGAGCAGACTGTTCCGTTGATCGGATCAAATGGAACCCTCGACGTCGTAAGCGACGGAGTGCCAACAAATTTCAATACAGCCGATAATATCTTCAACCAAGACGTTACAACCGTATCTGATTGTTCAAGTGCCTCAATTCTGTGTATGTGCATACATTTACTCAATTACTGTTTCGAAACAATGGTTTCTCCCATTGTTTCGATGCGCTATATTTTATCATTAATAATAGTCGGCATTTTTGACGACACGGGTATGCTAGTCTTTTAAATAATTTTTAAATGGATAATTTTTTAAATTTCTAAACATCCCTAGGCTGATATTTGCTAACAGACCGTTTGGGAACTTCATGCCAAATACAATGCTTTAATCTGCTCGATAATGGTAATTTCACTTGGCTACTTGACAGGTAGTATACTAGTCAATTATTTGTATTGTTTCTAAAGATGACGATGAATATCTTTCGTATGACTAGAAAGTAACAAATGGATTTAATAATTTTGCTGATGTCTATACTAATTGCAATCGTACGTCTGTAAGATTTTCGTTGAAACGATCATATATTTTCAGTTAGATGTATGAATAATGAGATAATTGAGAATAGTAATGTGAATGCGCTGTGATTTAAGAAAAAGAATATGTAGATTCGCGATGTCGGTGGTAAGCCTTTCTAGAAATTCTGAGGAAGCATCGGAAGCTGATGGCTCTGTATGATGTTACTTCTCTCAGTTTTTGCAATGGTTTTGTCCAGTTTCCAGAACCTGTAAATTTGATAATTAAAGTAAAAATAAGTTGTAGATATTAGTGAATATAGTAAGTCCTTGAAGCTCCAGATGTTTTAGGTATACGATTTGGATTTCTTTATGACCCTAAGGTTTTTAGACTTTAAAATTACGCTTTTACGTTTGAGATGTATGATGCAAAAAAGCGGTTGAAATTATAATCTAGGACAATGGTTCTCAACCATTTTTTGCCTAGAGATCCCTTTGATTCTTATATTACTCGACTGGACATCCGTAGCCATTCACTGTATATAAAATAATCTTAGTCTCTTCTTATAATTATATATTAGTAGGAATGTAAAAAAGTTTTTAGTATTTTGTGCATTGTAGAAGTATAACTAAATTATTGCACATAAACTTTAATAACAAAATCTTATATGGCTCCCCCGCCCCAAGGGTCATGTGGACCCCTGTTGAGAACCGTTTGTCTAGTGTATAAATTTTGGTTAGTGTGTCTGCATTTTTTACTTGGTTTTTGGTGGCTGGTTTTTGAAAAGCATCGAATATGAGTGCTTGTTTGGTGGCAACACGATCGACACTATGTTCTTTTTATTTTATTTCAAGCCAAAACAGTTTTACAATCTCACCTACCTACTGTGTGTACGTTGGTAGTGGTGGTGGAGAACTGACCAGCTCTTCTCGCTCCTCGCCAATCTTACAAGCAAAATAACTAGTAATGAGATACTAAGATATTTCAGCCAGTTACAGACAATGGATTGTCAACAAACAACTTCAGAAGCACAAGCGATACGTGACATTAGTGTAGAAGACAATAATCAATAATCGAGAATAATAATCATGGTTACTAATTTTGGCACAAGGCCAGCAATTTTGAGAGGAGGTAGAAGTCGATTGCATTGACCCCGATGCTCAACTGGTGCTTATTTTACTGACCCCGAAAAGGATGGAAGGTAAAGTGAACCTCGGCGGAATTTGAACACAGAACGTAAAGATGAAATGCTGTTAAGCATTTTGTCCAGCATGCTAACGATTCTGCCAGCTCACAGATGATAATAATAATAATAATAATAATAATAATAATAATAATAATGATAATAATAATGATAATAATGATAATAATGATGATGATGATGATGATGATGATGATGATGATGATGATGATGATGATGATAATAATAATAATAATAATAATAATAATAATAATAATAATGATAATAATAATGATAATAATGATAATAATGATGATGATGATGATGATGATGATGATGATGATGATGATGATGATGATAATAATAAAAATAAAAATAATAATAATAATAATAATAATAATAATAATAATAATAATAATAATAATAATAATAATAATAATAATAATAATAAAAACTATTTGCTCTACATGCATGATCTGAAGCTTTTTTGTAAGAGTCAAAAACATTCCTTAATACAGACTATAAAATTCTTCAGCAAAGATATAGGAATTTGGCATGGATAAATGTGTAATATTAGTCATGAAAAGGGGACAGGTAGTTAACAGTGAGGGTATCCAATTATTAGATAGCCAGACATTAAAATCATTGAAAGAAGGAGAGAGTTATAAGGATCTAGGGGTATGAGAAATGAAAACGATAATTGAGGAGGAGTACATCAGAATGGTGAGGAAGATAATAAAGTCAACGCTAAATGGTCCGAATCTAGAGAAGGCTGTAAATACTTGGGTAGTATCATTACTTAGATACTCAACAGCTTTTGTAGATTGGACAAAATCTGAATTAGCAAAGCTAGACAGAAAGACTAGGGAAAAATTCAATATGAATGAAGGACTCCACTCAAAGGCAGGAGTAGCAAGATTATACTTACCTAGAAAGGAAGGTGGAAAAGGGTTAATATTAGTAGAAAACTGCGTAGAGTTAGCTGGAGTAAATATAAACTCCTATATAGGTAACAGTGAAGAAAGTTTATTAAGAGTTGCTTGAGTAACAATAGGACATAGGGAAACCAAAAAGCCAAATGAAATTAAAAACCAGAAAAAAAGAATCAAAATTATCTGACTGGCAAGAAAGGAAGGCGGAAAAGGGAGACAGAAAGTTTCTTAGTAGCAGCACATGATCAAGCATTAAAGACTAACTGGATGGAAGCCAAGATAGACAAAAACCAAATAAATTCCCAATGTAGGTTACGCAAATCAAAAGAGGTGTTACTCATATATAAGTGAATGTAGCATGCTGGAGCAGAAAAACACAAGAAAAGACATGACAACCTAGGGAGAGTAATCCACTAGGAGTATGTAGAAAGCTAGGATTTGACCATGCTGATGAATGGTATGAACAGGAACCTAGTAAAGTACTAGAAAGTAAAAAATATAAGATGTTGTGGGACTTTAACATTCAGACTCATAGAGTAATAGAAGCTAGAAGGCCTGATTTAGCAGTAGTAGACAAAGAGAGTAGAAGGTGCCAGATAATTGACTTTATAGCCCCAAATGATGAGAAAATCAATATGAGCACTATAGAGAAAATATCAAAGTACCAAAACCTAGCCATTGAATTATAGAGACTATAAAAGTGCGGGTAAAATGTATTCCAGTAGTTATAGGTGCATTAGGAACTATCTCAAAAGATTGGAACACACGAATAGAAACACCCAGTTTATTACAGCTCCAGAAAACAGTGTAAGTAGGAACAGCTAGGATACTTAGGAAGATCCTTGGCATCTAAAGTTACTTATTGTAGCCGAAGAAGGAATTTTTCTTTTCCAGCAGTCTAATCTGTTGTGCATTTATGCATAATAATAATAATAATAATAATAATAATAATAATAATAATAATAATAATAATAATAATAATAATAATAATAATAATAATAGTAATAATAAATATTCAAACAAATACATAACAAAAACACCAGGACTTACAAATATACATAACATACAGAAAATTGCACTACTAGGCACTGCACACATCCTACGCAAAACGCTTTCAATACAGTAACCATAAGAGCATCACAGCAAACCACAGCACATACCCAAGGCACACAGAGCTGCGCTCGGTAGTGAAGTGAAAGCACACTATAAAAATAAAACTACTGAATAATAATAATAATAATAATAATAATAATAATAATAATAATAATAATAATAATAATAATAATAATAATAATAATAATAATAATAATAATAATAACAAAACTTTCAAAATACAAAGACCTGGAAATAGAGATAACTCGAATGTGGAATCTAAAAACAGAAACAATTCCTATCATAGTAGGTGCCTTAGGTATAATAAAAAAATATTCAGACAAATACATAACAAAAACACCAGGACTTACAAATATATATAACATACAGAAAATTGCACTACTGGGTACTGCACACATTCTACGCAAAACACTTTCAATACAGTAAACATAAGAGCACCACAGCAAACCACAGCACATACCCAAGGCGCACAGAGCTGCGCTCGGTAGTGAAGTGAAAGCACGTTATAAAAATAAAACTACTGAATAATAATAATAATAATAATAATAATAATAATAATAATAATAATAATAATAATAATAATAATAATAATGAAAAAAGGCATCGGAGGGGTGATGCATACTCTGCGCACAGATAATTTTTTTCGCAAATTATAGCATGGCTTATAATTTGTTGCTTACCCGTTATAGATATTTATACTCCGGGAAAATTAAAAAATCAACTCGTAAATAAATGAAACCATCGAATCCATCATTGCGCACGGACACACACACACACACAGTCGCATATGTATGTATGTATGTATGAACGTATGTACGCACACATATCTATGCACGTAGGTATACCATGATCTATTCACATGCAGACGAGGGTCGATTCATATGAAGAAGAAAGTGCACAAAATAATATGACATCTTGCTTATCGGGAAATTTGTAAGTTCGATTAAAATTTTTTTTTATATTCAGGTGAAATTAAAAAATCAAGTCGTAAATTAACGAAACTCTCGAACTCGACACTGTACACACAAACACATACACACACACACACATACACACACACACACACACGCACACGCACACGCACACACACACACACACAAAGTCGCATATGCATGTATGTACGCACATGTGTCTACGCACGTAGGTACACCATGATCTATACACACGTAGATGAGGGTAGAAAGTGAACAAAACATTATGGCTACTTGCTAATCGCGAAATTTGTAAGTTCGATTTTTTGTTAGTTATTTGTTTTTTAAGATAATCAAACCAAATGTTCATCATTTCGAGCCACTCACCAAATAAGTATTTCTGCCAAATGTGGTGAAAATCCGTTCAGCTGTTTTCCAGTAATTTTACAAACTCAGAGACAAACAGACAAAGACGTGTGATTACAATACCCTGCTTTTGCTTATGTGCGCAGAATAATAATAACAACAACAACAACAACAAGAATCTATTCATAAAGAAATATCGAAAATTCATACATAGAAACAACGCGAAAAACAACCGAATAGAAAAAAAAAAGATATGAATTAAGTGAAAAGATATCTCAATGTTTAATAAAATCAATAACCAAAGCGAAAAACAACTTAAAAGGGAGAGAGAGGGGGGAGACAGACAGACAGACAGACAAGAGAGAGAGAGAGAGAGAGAGAGAGAGAGAGAGAGAGAGAGAGAAAGAGAGAGAGAGAAGTACAACGGTAGTACGACAGCCAAAAAGAATTACTCAAAGCAAAATCAAACAGTGCTTCTGACCAGAAATTCTAAACGCAACGAATTTGTCGACCTCGAAGTGACAGTGACTTTTTGAATATATCGAACAGCGCAACTTTAATCCAAAATGACTTCATTTAAAAAATGGGTAAAAGTGAAATAAAAACGGAGACAGCACCAAGGACAAGGGAAACAGAATATATCTAGAAATGAATGTGGGCATTGATTGACCCGTCACAGACGAGATTACTCAAAACAACGAATATTGCATTTGACAATCTTGGTAGGTCAGATCAACGGAAAGAGGATGTAACTTATGCCTTGCAGATATTCAGTTGCGTCTTTCTTTTCTTTCTCTTATGAGTATATATATATATACACACAACAGCGCTAATGTAGAATATATTCATAATGTATAAACAAATCACTAGAACATGAAAATATCCCAAGCTTCTGACTGAATTATTTAACAAAGATACATTGATTGCTAGAAGAAATGTTTGAGATAGTGAAAGAGCCGGTTTTCAATGCCTGAATGGTAGGGGGTAAGCCAGCGTAATCCTCAATTCAAAAGATTCCGAAAGACTTTAAAATATATAGAAGCATGTTCTATGTTCTTATAGCCTGCAAAAAAATAATAATAAGTGCGCCCTTTTAAAGCCTAGCCAGGCTCATGGGCCCGGTTTTACGGTTTCAATGGCGTATGTGTTCCGCAGCTGAACGGGACGCCAGTCCATCACAGCGTTACTCATTTTTGTCAGCTGAGTGGACTAGAGCAACGTGAAACGAAGTGTTTTACTCAAGAACACAACGCGTCGCCCGGTCTAGGAATCGAAACCACAATCTTACGATCATGGTGCCGACACCCTAACCACTAAACCACGCGCCTCCACATAGCTTGCAAAACTTAACTATAATAATATCACAAATAATACGCATTCGGGGGGAAAATATAATTAATTTCCAGAACCCCAAAAAGGATCCTGCAAAGACTTATATGATTGAAATATTTCATTACTTATCAATAAAGCCATAATCGAAATCTGTAGAAGGAGAAAGAACCATTTGATCATTGCATGTATTGTCAACCAGAGTCTTTGACAATGTTCTCCACGACTGGTTTCTGGAGATACTATCCGTCAGTAAAAGAGCACCAATGATAAACGAATGCGTTACCTCATGGGTATGTGGCAAACAAATTAGAACAAACGAGAGAATTATAGATACTAACATTATCCCCATTGGAAGAGGAATGTTCCAAAAGAATCCTTCCCTCTCCCCACTTCACAGCCATCTGGCTCTAACACCCTTAGCAGACAATAATATACCAGACAGGACTCGGATACAAATACTACGAAAGGACAATCAATACTCTAGCTGCCCTAGATGTACTTATAATATTCTTGATTGGATGCCAAATGAAGTAGCAAAATGTGTCAGAAAAAAAAACATGCAATAATGTGTAAGGCAGCGAACTGGCAGAATCGTTAGCATGCCGGGCGAAATGCTTAGCAGCGGTATTTCTTCCGTCTTTTCGTTCTGAGTTCATATTCCACCGAAGTCGACTTTGTCTTTCATCCTTTCGGGATCGATAAAAGAAGTACCAGTTGAAAATTGGGATCGATGCAATCGTCTTACCACTCTTTCTCCAATCGTCTTACCACTCTTTCTCCAATCGTCTTACCAGTCTTTCTCCTTACCCCTCGCTGGTCACATGTGTCCGGCTACTACGTCCTTTCTTATCGTGGCTATTGCCAAGCTCGCACGAACTTTCTTCTTCTCTCTTCCTTTAAGTTCGTCACATCACAGCGTTCCGTATACATATATATTTTTTTCACGTCTGGCCTCATAGCCCTTCTTGTTTATTTTCACTGTTTCGTTTTCCTGTTGTGTTTTCTGTTCGCCACTATATTCCTCCGCGTTACAAATTTAATTTGTTTCCGCAGGAAGAGCCATTCTAACAATGCGTCCTGCCCTAACTCTTCGAAACGCTTAGTTTTAGAATGGTGGCAGCTGATGAAGGAAATGTTCTCTATGTGGCCTGTGTGTTTTCTGTGCTCTGTTTATGTTCTGTTCCCCATTTTGCCCACGTTTTCTTGTGATGTCTTGTACCCAGATATGCATCTATATATACATGTAGATGTAGGTAAGTACATACATGTACGTATATATGCATATACTCACATATCATTTGTATTATTACATGATCGAACGCACGCGTCATCCTTGCATGTAAGTTTTAACTTTATATATATACATATATACGACAGGCTTCTTTCAATTTCCGCTTACCAAATCCACTCACAAGGCTTTGGTCGGCTCGAGGTTATAGTAGAAAACACCTGCCCAATGTGCCACGCAGTGGGACTGAACGCAGAAAGTAAATCGTGTAGACGTATAATGGTAAAAAGCACAAAAGATGTTCAACATCAGTTGTGGAACTGTTAGATCACATGCTTTCTGCATGTCAGCGCGTCATCATCAGCAGGTGTTCACTATTAGCGTATGCTATCAAAACTTCATCTCAACACTTATGTAGAAAAACAGTGACTAGTCAGCCACTGATGTCGCAAATAGCTGATGGCCTGGGTAAAAATTAGCTATTAGCAAAGGAAGCAATATTAGAACACCATAATACTGCGGTATTCGTCTTGAGACAGCATCTTATATAGACTATAGTGTTAAAAAGTACAGAAATATCAATAGCGTACGAAAATGTATATCAACGTTAAGTAGGATAAACAGATTTACTATTCGGAACTAACACTACATCCCTCACTAATAACTAATACACACAGACACACACACACACACACAACACACACAACACACACACACGTGTGTGTGTATATGTATTTATATAGATAGATAAATATATAGATAGACAGACAGACAGATAGATAGATATACATACACATACATGTATGTATGAATGTATGCATCTGTGTGTGTGGATATATATACATACATACATACATACATACATACATATATATATATATATATATATATATATATATATATATATATATATATATACATACATACATACATACATACATACATACATACATACATGCATATATAAATATATATATATATATATATATATATATATTTGTACGTGAGTATGTATTTGTGTTAGTATGGTGTTTATCTCCCACTACACCTTGATAACCGATATTGGTTTGTTTATGCCCCCGTTATCTAGTGGTTTGGAAACCGATAGAATAAGTACCATGTTTTACAAAATGTACTTATGCTAATTCTTGTATATTATATATTTAGACATATTGTTATTAAAATTCTTTTTAAAGTGTCAAGATTAATTTGTTGTATAATATTTTAGAATATTAGGTAATGTCAGTTGATTTGTTTGACTTAAAAACCTGCAAGTAAAAGATATAAAAAAAAAGATTTATTCCATTACAAAACAATGAAGCTTAGGAAAGTAATTTATGTTAATAAAGTTGACGTTAGATCTCATCATCTTAATTAAAATTAACATCCTTTAAGATAGTGGCTCTGAAAACAAGATTCCAATTTAAGCTTGAAATTAGAATTAATATTTTCTGTCGAGTGCAAAATGTTTAAGACCAACGCTTCAATACTTAGTGTTGCGGTTCTGTGAAAGCTATCAAATATATATCTGGAATATCAACAAACTATCTGACTTGGCAGTTTTGACATAGAATTGAAAGAGGTAAGGGTGAATAAAAGCTTGGATCTGTTGCATTGAAATTACTTTCTAGAATGTTTCGCTTCCTCGTCCATGTCAATAGAACTAGATGCTAAAAAAAGAAACCTCCGTCCCTCAAAATAGAACCCTTATGACATTTTCGGGGTTATACCAAATATATATATTTACAAGGAAAAAGTAAAAGAAAAGAAAAAAGAAAAGAAAAACCTGCTATGTCTTCAGGTTTCTAACTTAAATAGAAAAGCATCCCCACTTATCTTTCAGATACACACGCATAAAGTAAAATGGTAAAATGGAATGACGCATTGAAAACTGAATTTGATACTATAGCTTACTTTTCTGATGGAAAACATCGTGCGGGATGCTTACATTTAGGTAATAAAAATATTTAGACTATTTTGCATTTGAAGGAAATACCAGAAATATTGTTTATAAAAAGGCTCTTTCATACGGGAATATTTTCCAGTGGCGCCTTCTACATGAAGAACATACAGTTAAGCGGGGAATAAGATACCTAATGTTGTGCATCAAAACAAAATTCTATTCAATTATAATTAGAGCCGCAACGAAACGAAAAATAATTAACCTTGATAATTCTTGTTAAGAAATGTAAAAGCTATGACTCCGAATTCCAAACTGATTAATAATTGATTGGGGACATGCAATCGAGAAGCGTTTCTGATCGTTGTTAAGTACAGTGACAACTCTGGACATGTTTTATTAACGTAAGTTATAAGGAGAGCGTTCAAAAACTATCCAACTTCATTTTCCCGCCAAAGCTAATGTCACGTGTGCAAAAGCCTTTCAATGAGAGGTGATGCCACCCTTCCTACGCATATGCGAAAATTTTCACGCCAGTAGGCCGCGTCCCTTCCTGACTGTTACGCCTGGAGTACAGTCGTGTAGTGCGCGCTAGTCAGATTTTCGTTTCCACACAAGATGACCGAATGCATCGAGCAGAGACCATAAACCCATGTCTCAACACCAGTGAAGATGCTCCTCAGGAAGTCTGGGTCGTGGTTTGCACACTCCAACATGCTCTAAGCGGTTTCCATGCGAAGTTATTTCTGCTTCTTCGCCAGCATCCTAGAGACGAATTTTACTCTCGGCATGCACAATCCTCCGTTAAAATGGAATGCACAGATCCTGTGCTTATTCCCACTTTGTGAGCAATTTCCTGGATTGTTACACGACGGTTTTCCATGACCATTTGCTGAACCTTCTCAATTGGTTCCGCCAAACTTTTCGTTGTATATCAGAAAAGTATACTGAAATTTATGCACCTCAGATTTATTTCACTTTCAGGAATGGTGTTTATAATCTGGGGATGCTATCTGAGATAGAATGGTACCGTAGAAGACAGTAGTCCCAACCTTCCTTTTGCACCAAAGGCCGGTTTCGTGCAAGACATTTTTCCACAGACCGGCGTTATCATGCGCTTAACAAAACACAATAAAGTGCATAATATACCATTTAATTATTACATATATAACGCATATATATTACAAATATAATACATATATATAATGCCAAAACACCCTGTAGACTGCAACAGTCAATAAAAGAGAAATGAAATTTTAAAATTTATTCTTTTTGTGTGGCCTGGTAACAAATGATGCACGACCAGGTACAGTTGTTGGAGATCCCTGCCATAAGAAATCGAAGGAAAGGATGTCTTCCCATCCATTTAACGCAATGAAACCATAACTAATCGCATACAGAACCACCTAATCTATTTTGTGATTTCATATTACATGTGGGATATTTTTGTTTCAAGGTAGGATTCGTAATTATACGTCATCTCTATTCACTGAATTGTTTTGTCTTGTTTTGTTTCTTAACGGCTCAGAGAAAGAAGAACAGTAATTATGGCTTTTTTCATGAACTCCAAGAGTGGTGGATGGGGAGTAAAGGAGAAAATTATTCTCAAATCTGTTACGAAACCCCTTGCAGCAGAGTAAATTCCGCGGAAGACAACCAAGATGCCAGGTTAAGAATGTTACCTGAAATAAGCTGGCGTCCTCTCCAGAACCGATATAAGTGTCTTAAGGGTCATTTACATTCCATTTTCGTAAGCTTAAAACCTAACGACTACTTGCCATGCAAATGGCGACTGTTTACTCCATGCAGCAATTGACGACAGCAGCAAATATGAGAGAGAGAGAGAGAGAGAGAGAGAGAGAGAGAGAGAGAGAGAGAGAGAGAGAGAGAGAGTCTAAAATAGCTGTTGCCGTTAAATATCGATAAGGCAAATGTCATGTTTTTATCGATAAAAATGACACAGAATATAAAAAAATAAAAGGGTTAAGATTAAGAGCAATAAAGAAAGAAATACTTCCAGTTCGGCACACATTTATCTTAGTTTGTGTCTCGTTCTAATAAATAGTCCGTCAATAATACATTATTGAAAATATTCCTGTAACAGTATTACTGAAAATATCCAGACAGACTTCATGAAAGGTAGAATAATTTAGCGGTTATTGATTTCTGAAAATGTCTTTCACCCGATCAGGGATACTGATTAATGAGTGATCGGTGAAGTTTTTTTTTCTTTATTTTTTTATTTTCAATAGTTGAGGTGAATTGAAAAAGATACTGTTAGCGTATGGTATTGATAATTAAGACATTAAAGAAGGTTGTAATCAGCATTTCTTTTAGTAGCCATAATAATAATAATAATAATAATAATAACAACAAAAACATAATAATAATTAACAAAGAAAGGATTATTATTATTGCTATTTATACTGTTTTTGTTGGTGTTGTTGTTCGTTATGCTAACGGCACGTGCACAAGTGCTCTGCGTCAGTATTTTTGTTTATTCATATATCTAGATACATTTTCATTGTTAATATCTGTTATTTACCTTTTGTTAAACTAACCATGTGTGTGTGTGTGAGTGTGTGTGTGTGTGCGTGTGCGTGTGTGTGTATGTGCGTGTGCTTATCCTCCACCACCGCTTAACTACCGGTGTCAGTTTGTTTACGTCCCCATAACATAGAATAAGTGCCAGACTTCAAAGAAGAAGAAGAAGAAGGCGACGACGATGGCAGTGGTGGTGGTGGTGGTAACGATGATGATGATGATGATGATGATGATGATGATGATAATGATGAGGGCAATGATGATGATGAAAAAAACAAAGAAAAGTACTGGGGTCGATTTGTTCGACTAAACCCTTCAGAGCCGGTGCACCAGCATGACCGTAATCCAATGACTGAAACAAATAAATGATATATATTTTAAATGAAAATATTGAGATTTATTTTTTCTTTTTTAATGGTTTTCATTGGAAGAAAAGGTTGTGCACACATAGCAAGCTTTTCGAAACCGATAAAATCCCATGGTTGATGTTATTTTTCAACAATTACAAAAGGACAACTACAAAAGAAAGAAAGACAGAAAGAAGTAGAAATCCAAGTGGCTGGACGTTCCGAGAAGGAAGTTGATCATAATAGTTGGTACAGGATCTATTGGGGGCACAGACGCGCAATGTGTTTATTGCGAGGAAAGAAGATACGGGTCGGAACGGCTTGACGAGTGTGTTATGCGAACAGCCAGCACCGAAGGGCAGAAGTCACTGTAGTAGTAGTAGTAGTAGTAGTAGTAGTAGTAGTAGTAGTAGTAGTAGTAGTAGTAGTAGTAGTAGAAGAAGAAGAAGAAGAAGAAGAAGAAGAAGAAGAAGAAGAAGAAAAAGAGGAGGAGGAGGAAGAAGAAAAGGAGGAGGAGGAGGAGGAAGAAGAAGAAAAGGTGAAGAGGAAGAAGAAGAAGAAGAAGAAGAAGAAGAAGAAGAAGAAAAGGAGGAGGAGGAGGAGGAGGAGGAGGAGGAGGAGAATCTAGGATGAGAGGGAGGAGGAGGAGAATCTAGGATGAGAGGGAGAAAAGGAAGGGAAGAAAGTACTGTCGAAGCAGAAGGAGCAGGAAGGAATGAGAAGAAGAAGAAGGAGGAGCAACAGGAAGGAAGGAGAAACTCACTGTTGTGCACACGTTGTAGTAAAAATTAATTGGTTTCTTAACTTACAGTGAACTTGAGTTCAATTCTTTTCCTTGCCTCCCCCCCACCACCACCACCAAAAAATGGATCCCACTGATCGCGTTCGTCCGAAAACAAAACATTCTGAAAACAGAATTGCTGAAAAATATTCCTAATATTTCTAATGGTGAGTATGAATTTGAGATAGAAAGGAGCAACAAATACGTTGACGAGTTTCCAACTGCGTATTAATACCTTAACTGTATAACTTGTTTATACTGCAGAACGTCATCCCGTTCCAGCAGCTTAAATTAGGAGCCATAAATATTTTAATGCTATTTTTATTGTTGCGTTGCTTAATCTTCAGAAGATAAATCTTCAGTCAGTTAGTGCTAGCAAGATACGTTATTCTAGTAATATCCAACTTTACAAGATTTGATGTTTGCGACGAGAAATAAAAATTTCAGCAATTAATCCGTCATGAAAATATTCCCCGTTTGAATTTGAATTGTGTGCGTGCGTGTGTGTGTGAAACAGAGACAGAGAGAGATTGTGTGCATCTATGTATATATAAATATATATACATACATACATACATATATATATATATATATATATATATATATATATATATATATATATATATATATATATATATATATATATACATATATGTAAATATACATGATGTATGTGTAAATTTGTACATGTATGTATATATGTATATACGTGTGCATATATGTATGTGTATGTGTGTGTGCATGCGTGTGCGCTCGCGTATTCAGCGTAGGTTACGAAACAGTGATTAGTGAAAATTTTGTAAATATGTTTTCACCTTATATTGGCTATATATGTTTGTATATTACATAAACATATATATATATATATATATATATATATTATTATTATTATTATTATAACAATGACAACACTAATCCTAGGATGGAATTTATGAATAGTTAATGCATCGCTACGCGCGTTTCCACAAGTCACATAACTCTTAAGATCATAGTCCGTATTCCTGGGATGATTACAATGAAGTGCAGAGTATTCGTGGGCATCCAATTGATCACCATCATTGATTCATTTCTTCAGGTGACATAACAGTTCTGTCCGATTTTACCTTTTTAAAATTGAATGAAATTTAATAATATTTTAGAATGTCTAAAGTAATTAAAAATTGTTTTTATGCATTTGTGTACATTTAAACTAATTAAATATTATTTTACAGAATAATAGAATTAAAATTTCTTTGATTAAAACCCTTTCTAATATAGAAGTATCCAAAGAACATTTGAGGTACATAATGCTTTATGAGTACAAAAAAGGAAACTCTGCAGCCGAAGCGACTCGAAACATATACTCAGTTTATGGGAAAGAATGCTTGAATGAAAGATCTTGCAAAATTCAGAAGTGGAGATTTCAGCCTTGAAGATGAAGATCAAACAGGACGTCCAGTTGAGTTTGATGATAAGTTCCTTGAGGTATTACTTGAAGAAAATCCTGCATTATCAGTTGAAGAATGGGCAATAAAGCTTAGTTTAAACCATACAACTGTTCAACAAGCTGGAAAGGTTCCTAAATTTGGAAAATGGGTGTCTCATGAATTGTCCGAAAGCAACCGCAAATCCTGAGTTGACATCTGCTCTTCTCTCCATTCTCGCGAACTCATTCACCGTTTTGGATAGACTTGTGACTGGTAACGAAAAATGGATCATCTATCGAAATGTTAAATGTCGTAAACAGTGGCTTGGTAAAAGGGAAAAAGCTCAACCACAACCGAGAAGGGAACTTCATGGACAAAAGGTTCTTCTCTCTAACTGGTGGGATTGCAAAGGAGTAATTCACTTTGAATTGTTACCGCCTTATGCAACAATCAATCTACTGTCAGCAATTAGAGCGTTTGAACTAAGCTTTGAAGAAAAAAAGACCCGCTTTAGTGAACTGAAAAGGAGTGATGTTTCATCAGGACAATGCGCGACTCCACATTGCAAAGATCACAGAAGATAGAAGAGCTTGGTTGGGAAAAAATTCCTCGTCCACCTTATTCTCCCGACCCTGCCCTGCTCCTTCAGACTACCATTTCTTTCGTAATTTACAGAACCATTTGGAGGACATAACTTTCGCAAGCCAGGAGAAGGTCGAAACTGACATTTCAGAGTTCTTCGCTTCGAAACCAAAACAGTTTTACATTCATGGGATTAAAAAGCTTGTAAATAGATGGAAGGAAGTCATAGATAATCAGGAGAGAACGTACATTGATGATTAAATTTCAATTGAATATAACATTTGATCACTTGTTTTCTTTATTCAAAATTCGGACAGAACTTATGAGATGACCTGATATAGGCAGCTGATGAAGGAAAAGTTCCATAAGTGGCTCGTCTGTTTTCCTATGTGTTCATTCTGTTGTCTGTAAAAAAGTCCGTTTGGGGGGGGGGGGGCTTTATGTTCCCGTTCCTTTTTGACGTCCTGTACACGGATATGCATCAATATATGCATGTAGATGTAGGTATGTACATATATGTATGTATACATGCATATGCTCATATATCATTTGTATTATTATTATTATTATTGTTCAGTAGTTTTATTTTTATAACGTGCTTTCACTTCACTACCGAGCGCAGCTCTGTGCGCCTTGGGTATGTGCTGTGGTTTGCTGTGGTGCTCTTATGGTTACTGTATTGAAAGTGTTTTGCGTAGGATGTGTGCTGTGCCCAGTAGTGCAATTTTCTGTATGTTATATATATTTGTAAGTCCTGGTGTTTTTGTTATGTATTTGTCTGAATATTTTTTTATTATACCTAAGGCACCTACTATAATAGGAATTGTTTCTGTTTTTAGATTCCACATTCGAGTTACCTCTATTTCCAGTTCTTTGTATTTTGAAAGTTTTTCCATTTTTTTGGTCTTGATACATCAATTAGAAAGCATTTTTTTCATTCATGATCTTTGACAACTATATCTGGTCTATTTGCCTTAATTTCTCTATCTGTGTGTATTGGCATATCCCAGAGTATGGTTGCTTTCTCGTTTTTTGTGACCTTTTCTGGCGTATGTTTATACCATCTTTTTTCTGTTGTTATTCCATAGTTTTGGCATAGCTTCCAGTGTATATAGGTCCCAGTTCTGTCGTGTCTGTGAATATATTCCTTCTTAGCCAGGACTGGGCAGCCAGAGATAATATGATTTATTGTTTCTTGTCCATCTCCACAAATTCTACAGTTACTTGTTATGTTTCTTTTCATTATATGTTTTTGGTAATTTCTGGTGGGGAGGCTTTGGTCTTGTGCAGCAATTAAAAATCCTTCAGTCTCTGCTTTGAGTCCTGAGCTTCTCAACCATTGCTGGGATTTTTCTCTGTCTATTTCTTTTGCATTTATTATTATTATCATTATTATTATTATTATTATTATTATTATTATTATTATTATTATCATTATATATATATATATATATATATATATATATATATATATATATATATATATATATATATGTATGTATGTATGTATATGTGTGTGTGTGTGTGTGTGTGTGTGTGTGTGTGTGTGTGTGTGTGTGTGTGTGTGTGTGTGTATAAAAAACAGATAAAACTCTTTGGGTTTGAGTTTGATGTACAGAATATATATAATGGATACATGCAAATATAGAAGAGGCTAAAATTTCCGGATGATAAACATTCAAGTATAAATATATGCATATTTATTCTTGAATATTTAACATCTGGAAATTTTCAGTCTTTGCCTTTTCTTTATTTACATATATACATGAACATATATTCTGTACATCAAATCCAAGGAGTTTTATCTGTTTGAATGCACCATTGTCTCCATTTCTGCTCGCTTGGATTCCTCTTATAGCCACTCTTTACCCTGCTGACTTCATCCTCGGTAAAAATTTCGGAGTATAAGTTCAGATCTTTTGAGCGCTACTAAATGTTTTCTACATAGAGATCCTCTCGATGTCACCTGTTAACTCTGTATGTATGTGTGTATGTTTGTATGTGTGTAGGTATGTATGTATATCTATCTTACTCTCTCTCTCTATGTGTGTGTGTGTGTGTGCGTGTGCGTGCGTGCGTTAAAAGTATTCTTTTCAATTGTCTACAAACACAGCCAGGCTGAAATAATTAATGCATTCTTTCCAGAGTAAATAAAAATTCTCAAACTAGAGGGGATGGGTCCCCATATGTGGATTCTAATGGCGCAGGGGCCCACTTGCCATCGGGCAAGCTGGCAACCTGGTCAGTCCGCCACTGCATGAATATATATATATATATATATATATATATATATATATATATATATATATATATATATATATATATATATATATATATATATATATATATATATACACAAGGGATCTAATTTGTTCTACGTTGAATCCTTGATGAATCCTCTAAAAATTTACTTGGAAATCCTCTTCAATTGAAAATACCTTTCTACTCTTCCGTCTTCCTATTAGGATTTTGTTTATTAAAAGATTTGATATTGGAAAGTATGATTTTTTTTTTTTTTTTTTTTTGCTGTATAAGTAAGAGCTCGTTTTTTTTTTTTCGCTTCAAGAAGTCAGTTCACTTTTGTAAAACAACATTAAAAAAGAATTATATAAAATTAGAATATTGTACAGAAGACAGAAAGGTGTTTTTCTAACGTGGTTAACAGTATACTGAGAAGTGACAACGAACAACGGTTGTGGCATAAACAAATGTTGGTAATAAGAAACATTTCAGCTGATTTTGGGCGAGATTCGGGACGAATATACACAAGGGATCTAACTTGTATATATACACAAGGGATCTAATTTGTTCTACGTTGAATCCTTGATGAATCCTCTAAAAATTTACTTGGAAATCCTCTTCAATTGAAAATACCTTTCTACTCTTCCGTCTTCCTATTAGGATTTTGTTTATTAAAAGATTTGATATTGGAAAGTATGATTTTTTTTTTTTTTTTTTTTGCTGTATAAGTAAGAGCTCGTTTTTTTTTTTTCGCTTCAAGAAGTCAGTTCACTTTTGTAAAACAACATTAAAAAAGAATTATATAAAATTAGAATATTGTACAGAAGACAGAAAGGTGTTTTTCTAACGTGGTTAACAGTATACTGAGAAGTGACAACGAACAACGGTTGTGGCATAAACAAATGTTGGTAATAAGAAACATTTCAGCTGATTTTGGGCGAGATTCGGGACGACAAACAACTCTTCAAATATCGTAAAATGAGACAGAAATGAAAGCAAGTGTAAGCTTTATCATTATTATTACATGAAGATTTTCGTAAGGAAAAAGAATCAAATTCTTAACATGATATTGATTTTTACATTTCTGCTGAATTTTCTCTGTAAAATAAAATTGAAACTACAGTTAAATGTAAAGACTTGGAAAAGATAACCATAAAGCGAACATGAAGATGACGCCGTTTTAAAATATAATTTCATTATGTAAGCATGAAATCTGAGATTTTTATGAGAAGGAGATGTAACATCATTGCTTATTCTAAAGGTATTAGCAGCGTAAGTAAAAAGGAATATATCTTGTTAGAAATCGAAACTATGCTACAGAATCATTTCGTTGAAAAGTTACATTTACCTCTTGGCACCTACCATCTTCATCTTAAAGAATAAGATAAGAAAAAATTAGAGCGTGATGTGCAGCCGAAAGGATTCTTCCTAAGTTGATGAATTTTTTTTTAACATTTTAATTAAGGATTGCGTCAGAGATAATACGACTCTTTAACCTAAGAAATACTATGGTTTGTAGTTTATGTCTTAGAGCATTAATCTAATATCTAGTTGATGGTATTTACAATGTATGAAAACTAGTAAAAATAAATGCTCAGCAATTCTATCGAAAATCTAATTTGATAATCACAAAAGTTCTGAATTCGAATAAGAAAATCACATACTGCGATTTATCTTTTGAATCCTGAAGTTTCCACTGTTGATATCGTTAGGTTTCCAAAAATATATAAATGAATAAATGAAATAAAATAATTAAAATAGTCAACAGAATTTTAATTAATAATAATGTATTTGGTGTTAGAAAATTGACAACCAAACCAAATATATTCTGTTGAACACAAAAGCTATTTATTGTTACTTCAGGTATTATTTTGCTCGTCAGAAGAGAAGCGATTTCTTCTCTACCGCTTCTGACATGAATTAATCGGGTTGTTCTCAATGTTCCAGACAGTTCTGCTGCAAGTGAATGATGTTTCTCAAAGTGAAACTTTTCAATTAATGTTCAACAAGCAATATTTCTTTCTAAACATCTGAACGAAATGGTATTTGTTACATCTGCTAAACGACTACTAATAATTCAAGTTGATGTCACACTTAGATTAACATCTATTCAAACATTGTGGTAATGGCACCTATTCATTGACACCTAAAGAGACAGTGTATTGTAATTTGAATATTTAATAGCACCATTGTACTACTTCCGTTCCTAATTGGTCATTCTCTAAATAAAGAAGGCGGTAAGTTAGTCGAAATAGTAGAAGATCAGATAAAATACTTTACAGTATTTAATTTTGTCTCTCTACATTTTAAGTTCAAATCTTATTGATGTCAATAAAATAAATAACGATTAAAACACAAGGATTGATTAAATCGACTATTGGCCTTCTACTTTGCCAAAAGAAATCAATACTTCAAATGAAAACTTCCTATCGAACGGAGTCCTGTTGCAGTATTCGAATCATTAAATGTCATAGGAAAGGGATGGGCATAAAAACAATTGTTTTTCTCTCTCTTAAGTGTATCAATCTTTCTGTCTGATCGAAAAATTTATTTTCCTTGTTGAAGTAGTAAGCGTCATACAGTTAGAGAAAGGCCTCTGGTATCCTAAACTGCAACCTGCTTGCTTCGTTGGTTGCAATATAATATCGATGCAGTTAATTTTCACTGTTTTGGGGAAATGTATGACTGTTACAAACATACATTTCTCAACTCTCAGGTTCATAGGACATCGTATCTTAAATGAAAGCAAGATTTTTCCTACCAGCAGCAATGTCTGCAAGGTAGATAGGAATTCCATTAAATTCAATCTGCTTTCAATATCCAACTGTAGCCACTTCATCTGAAACTGAAGTTTAAGAAGCTACAATTATACACCTAACGTAGCCTCTCACATTTGTTGTGTTATTATGATTCAACCTCGCTTTGAGGCCCTCTTTCTGCTTGTATCAAACACTATATATTTCGTTAAACGATGAATAAAACCTAAGAAAAGTAAACTAGTCTTAATTTATGTCATAAACCACATCCCCAATAACTAGATTAAGACAACACTTTCATACTTCGGCACAAACCTAGGGAAATTATGTTATTAATGCTTTTTTACTGAGTGGACTGGAGCAACGTGAAATGAAGTGTTTTGCTCAAGACCACAACGTGTTGCCCGGTCACTTGACATAAAAAGTCAAATGAGCAGGAATAATTTTTGAAGTTAAGGAACAGTTGAATGAATCGAAACTAATATATTAGTTGGACATTTTATACACTCTGCTACTATCAGAGGCAAAGTAGGCTTCGGCGAGATTTGAAAATCAAAATCGAGGACGAAACAAAAAAGTGTACTGAGTTCTTTTTCTTTTCTTCGTTTTTAGTTTTATTTTATTTTCACTTTTGGGTTTTGTACAGGTCAGCACCGATTTTCCGGATACTGACAGTCTAGAACCTTTCATAATCCGCATTAGTTGACAAGCGGGAACAACAAATTGCCGCGGCTGCCAGACTAGTTTACAGGTAACTTGCACAAACTAGAACTTTGCATAATACAGTATTAATAAACTTATAACATTTATACTTATGTACGGGCAACTATATTTCATTTAATTATTTCACTAAATTTAATATTTGTTTAATTTAGAGTGTGTTGACCAAGGCAACCACTCCTGGTTCGGAAAAATCAGCAATCCAGAAAAGCTTTGCAATCATTAATGTTCTGGAAAAATCGATGATGAACATGTATCATCTCTCTAAATTTTCTTAACTTTTCAGATAATTATTTAATATACAGGAAGATACTTTAAAGAGGAAAAGTGGAACTTTGCCAAACTAGATATCTTTCGATCTTGTACTTTACCACTTCTATTATTTGTGGAGACGCGTGGCTTAGTGGTTAGGGTGTTGGGCTCATGATCGTAAGATTATGGTTTCGATTCCTGGACCGGGCAACACGCTGTGGTTTTGAGCAAAACACTTCATTTTACGTTGCTCCAGTCCACTCAGTTAGGAAAAATGAGTAATCCTGCAACAGACCGGCGTCTCGTCCAGGTGGGGAATATATACGCCGCAAAAGGACCCTGGTATGACTCGAGAAGGTAACTTTACCTTACCTTACTTCTATAATCTGAGTTTTAAATCCCATTTAGCCATCCATCCTTATGAAGTAAATAAGTACGAGATATGAACACAAATTGATTCTATCGGCTTTACCCCTGTACTTGTCTTCTTTTTCTTTGGGCCCCTCAACTACCAATGGGGTCGTAAGTGGTGTCGTCGTGACAAAGCGAACAGCAATTTCTTCCATTTGTCGTAGTAGTGAGTCAGAGCTCCGATTTGCTCGCTCATTCCTTGAGGTTTTCTGTCCACCTTTCCTCCTTCTACAGTTTATTTTAAAGAATAGTTTTTGCAAGATCATTGGATTTTGTTATATGGTCAAATAGTCTTAGCTTTTCTTTTCTATGCCGTTGTGAGATCTTCACAGGAGCCAATGTAATGCTGGATGGTTTCAAGAACCTGCTCATTCGAGATGTAGCCTTAGTACAAAATGCTTAAAATGCTGCAGTAGCTTCTCATTTCTAATGCCGGTATTTTCCTTTGAATCTATGCCGTGAGAGCTTTATATCTCGCGCGAGTACAGGAATGTGAAAAGCACCAGTGCACGCGAGAGTCTGATTTTGATGCTCATGGTGATGTTCTTAAATCTCCATATTAATTTGAGTTTGGTTAGTACAGTTATTGTCTGAGTGGTTCTTGGACGAATTTCAGGTCTTCAGTTTAAACTCCTGCTCTTTGTACTAATGTGAAGAATATTTACAAGATAGTGGTTATTATAACAAATTGTATTAAAACCAATATATTATTAGAACTTATTTTATCTATTCTGGTGCAACGAAAGGCTAAGTCACCCCAGCAACAAGCAAAATTACTGTATCTTCTGGCGTATAAGATGGGTTTTTTTCTTCTTCATATTTTTAGATTTATCAAAAAAAATTGTCTTGCGTCTAATGTGACCGTATTATGAATGGGAGACCAAGTGTTGTAGGCTAGGGAGCCAGACAAGCATAACTCTACTAGACAGAAGATCGGTTACTAATGATAAAAATATTGAAAACAAGCTAAAATATCACAGTTTGTTGGTTCAAACTTACAAAAGATTGCTTACGGTATGTTGGCAGTTATGTGCAGAGGTTGCATTATCACATTATATCTCCTTCCCCAATATACATAACCTGTAAAGCACAAGTGAGAATGTAGTAAATGGATTTATGCCGGGTGGTAAGAGGATAAAGTATAATAAAAAGAATAGAAACAGTTGTCATGCTGTAGAAAAGACACACACCTGACACGTGATTGTGTTTACTTTTAAGAAACAATTTTTTAATTATCAAGATGAAATTTCTCGGAGAAATATGAAATGAACGTGGAAACTTTTATAGGAAAGTGGGTTATACATCATTAGATGTATACCTGACTTTCCTATATAAAATTAAGAATATAACGGAACGCTGAACTCCAGACTATCAACACAAACAACATTTATTCAGGTGGTAAATATATACATCTTTAGCTCTTGTCTGTTGTTACAGCTTCTGTGTGTGTGAGCATTGTTGTTGGGACGTTGGTATGTAGATGTAAGCGAGCTGTCGAGCGTAAGTTCGAAAGATGGAGAGAGACAGCTAAACACGTCCATGCTCAATCGCTGGCCAGCAAGAAAAAGACAGAATGAAGCGGGAAAGCTTGCTTGTTGAATTCCACGCATGCGTGAGACTACGCATGCGCACGGCGTTACTACAAGGCTCCCTTGCCAGTGCGGAAACGCACGATAATATGAAATCTGTTGGAACGCCTGAGGCAGGATGGCCACCGAAACCACCCACAAGATGTGGTACAAACACACACAAAGAAAAATCAAAGAAATGAACGTACACTTGTGAGATACATGCATGCAATGTACAAATGAAATGACAATGACAAAACAACCGTGATGACAACTGTCCAGGAAACTGGAATCACGTGATGTAAAGATCTGATTTTCTTTTGTTTTTTCCGAAAGGAAAGAAAATATATGAGTGCACAAGTGTGTGTGTGAGAAAAAACACAGAACATAGTAAAAGTGTCTGTAGTATAGACTGCGAAAAGTCCTAAAACACTGAGATAGAGAAAACCAGTTCGTATTAAAATTCCACAAGGAGATAGAATGTTTGTACTCAGGAAGTCGTGGTCAATCGGCAGAGCTATAGTTGAGCGTCGGATGCCAGTTGTGACCGGTTACCTGGTACGGAATATTCTATAAAAGTTACACAAGGAAATTTGGTCTGTTGATCGTGAGTGGAAACATCCACTCTAACAGAGTCGATAAAACCGAGTGTGTTGATATTGGTGTGTCCCTGGTGGTGGGGTTGTTGGCGCACGACATTGTGGTAGACAGTACATTGATGGTGAAGACGTCGGCGCAGGAACTGTAATATAGCTGTGTTCTGTATGTGTGGTGGTAATGATGTCCTGTTGAAACTTGGCGACGTCGGGGGGAATGCTTGTAGTTGGTAGTAGTAGTTGTTGTCGTCGCGGTGGTAATCTTGGTTGAACGAAGCTGGTGGCGAAAAGGTCGCTCGGTGATGATGGTGTTTGAAGAGGTGCGCTTTTACAGACGGTCGACAGACAAATCTCTGTACGGCCATTAGCGAAAACCTCGAAGAAAATTTTCTTAACCCAAGATGAAAGAACGACCGTGCGAACTCAAAAAGGAGAAATGGTGACGAATGGAAAAACAGAGGACTCCTTTTATTTAAACGTGTCACACGGTCGAACACAAAATAATATATCAAAGATGATATACAAATAATTATGTTATATTACGATAACATAAATAGCTAGTAATGAGACGATAGAAAAGACAACCGTATGAAATGAATAACAAGAGATATTTAGTGTGGCATAAAAGATGTATGTGTATGTGAGAGTGTGAATGCGACATATAAGAACATAATAAAAGACAGGCCGTCTATATGTATGTGAGATATCACAGCAGATAGAAAGTCAGTACACGTGAGAGTTTTATACCAAGTTCTTGAGTACACAATAGTATGAGTCTGTATGTGAAAGAAGTGAGGCGTATGTTTGGCAGAACTTATCACTAGTTGCGTTTTGGCTTCGATGCCAGGGCAGATTCTTCGTTATACAGATGTTCGTCGCTGGCTGAAATCTCTTGTCTGTTTATTATCGTGGTGAAGCTAAGTCACCCAACAGAATCGAAGAGAGAGATTTGCCGCGGTGGTTTAGCTCGGTGTACATAGTAAGTCGTGTTGACTATGGTTGGAGATGTTGGTGGCGTAGTAATCGTAGAATCGTGTTGGTCATAACGATGATGCTGGTTAGTAGTTCAGTCTCCATGGCCGCATTTGTTCTTTAGTCGGGTTCACCAGTTATAGGTTGGTAGTCCAGAATCCATGCTGCGTTTTTCTTCGTCGGGGTCACCACTTCATAAGAAAGTGGGTTATATGAACTTTTCAAGTTGGCTGCGTGTTTGAATCACGTCGGGGGTCACCACTTTATAGGAAAGTAGATTATACATCATTAGATGTATACCTGACTTTCCTATATAAAATTAAAAATATAAACGGAACGCTGAACTCCGGACTATCAACACAAACAACATTTATTCAGGTGGTAAATATATACATCTTTAGCTCTTGTTTGTTGTTACAGCTTCTGTGTGTGTGAGCATTGTTGTTGGGACGTTGGTATGTAGATGTAAGCGAGCTGTCGAGCGTAAGTTCGAAAGATGGAAAGAGACAGCTAAACACGTCCATGCTCAATCGCTGGCCAGCAAGAAAAAGACAGAATGAAGAGGGAAAGCTTGCTTGATGAATTCCACGCATGCGTGAGACTACGCATGCGCACGGCGTTACTACACTTTCATCCACTTCCCAACTATTTGCACTTTGTGGATGAACAATAACACCATAACAGTGGTCCTCTACCCTGGTGGCTGATTGCGGTGACACAAAACATACAGCCAAAAATACGAGTTTTACATTCTGTAAAACAATTCTCTGACCAAACTATAAACAATTATACAACTGATCTGAAAGAAGATAAAATTGAAATATGGTTTATCGTAGTTTATATATGATACATTAATGGTTTCACACTTTATTCCTGTATGCTGTCACTGCGTTGTATTTACATACTCAGAATCATACATTTCTCCCCACAAAACCACTTTAAAATATCTTTCAACAACTGCAAAGCGAAGCTTAATTTCTTTGGTGTTTTTTTTCTCACAAAATATATTTGCAAAATAGGGATGCGTCTTATGCGAGAGTGTCTTACACGCTGGCAAATACAGTAATTTCTATAAGGCATTAGTACTCAATTGTAATAGCCACTTAGATAGTTTCAATTTTCCTATTAATAAAGATATTTTAATGGTCGTCATGAACCTTTATTGAAAGAAATATGTGTAAACAACCCAATTTGTAACAAGATTCGAAATCAAGGCTTGTGATCCAGAGAATGCTTACGTCTGTTATCCTAATAATAATGTTTTTAGTTTGCATTTGTCTTTATTTGCATAAATTTACGAAGAACAGGAAACGGGGAGTGGAATATATATGCATTTTCCAATGATTAGCATCGTAAAAGGCACTAACCCACTGTTTCTCGGAGACTGGTTGTGAGGACAGGAAAGAGGTGGACAAATAGTCATGTTTATAAGAATTTAGATGGTTTTAAACTTGCCCAACATTGTTGCAAAGAAAGAATATTGCTATGGATACAAACTTTATTGTCCTCTCATTGATAAAGGTATCGGGGTGGTTGTTCCCTTATATTTGAGATGGAGATTTGCTGCTCTAACTTGGATTAGGAGCTGAAACGTAGGACAACGTTAATCAAGGATACACTGTTTCACCATAATGCTTGCATAGTTGTACATATTAATGGCCTTTCCAATTATCCTCCAAATAATAACAATACTTATTAAACTTGTTGGCTTCAATTATTCTGTCGTTGTTCTCTGAAAAAAATTTTTAATCAGATTGAGTTTCGCTTTAATTAGTGTTAAGTTCGGAATTAATTAATACTAATTAAGAATTCCAGTGATTAAACTCTCTGACAGTGTAAATATATATAATCCACTCAAATACTATTAGCGATTTGGACTACAAGTTCAGTTTTTAGTCGGCTGCAAACATCATTGAAATATGCAGAAAAGCAATATTACACGCTATAGGAATGAATAAAGTTAAAAGTATTATGTGAAAAACATCACTAGAATAAATAAATTTTATCCATGCGAACGATGTTAGAGAACAGTCCGTGCTAATACTTCTTCAATATGGCCACTATAAATAGATTTCAGTCGATTATATCTAACGCTTTTCATATATCTATAACTAGTTTAACTGCTACCGTTGTTGACAAGAACAATTAGTATTACCGTACGGTTTGCATAATGACAGAGAGTAGCAACGGAATTGCTTCCAGTCCGGAATCCTATCTTGGTAAGTCATCAATAATCAAAATAGAATTCACATCTAATTCGCTATATTTCAAATTTATTCGCTTCCGTTTTCGGAACGAAGTCATGCATAAGAGGGAATTTGTAAGCTGACTGTTGCTAGGCAACGACGGCTCAGCGCCTCAATGGACTTCTATATTGTTATGTTATGTTACGATTTTGTAATATTCAGCTGTGTTTCGGCATATTTAGTTAATGTACGATTTGTAATTCTTAGTCGAAAATAATATAAACATTATGATAAAGGTAAATAAACAAAAGTTATTTCCAAATAGGAAAGAAACAGTGCATACAGTCTGTTCAGTATTTGGACGTTAGTCTCAAAATATTTCCCGTTCAATTTATTACTGATTTTTAAAATATTTTTTTTCTCCGTCAAAAGTCCACAAATGTATATAAGGAAAGGAGAATGTGATTGTGTGATCTTCATGCCTTTACCCAAGAGTATTAGAAGCGTAAATTAACCTTTTTAATAGCATCGCATCGCAGACGGCTTCTGATTATTTTGAACAAAACCTTCCATTTAAAATTGTTAGTAATGAAATTTAAAACATTTTGTTATAATTCTTTGTTAGAAGCTTTTGTTCAATGTGATAAAACACCTGCTTCATAATGGAGTCTGTTGTTTTTCTTGCTAAATGCTAAATTTATCCGAATTCTTAATTGTTTTCAAACTGAATTGAAATACATAAGCAACGTATAGCATTAGAAATATAGTCTTAGATATCATAGGAAAAGTTTCCTGGTAATTAGCTACCTTTTACTTTGATATATTCCGTGATATTATGAAAACCGTTTTAGCAAAAGATTTTTAGAATTTTTGTTTCTCTGTTACTACTTACTTGCTCGCTTGGAGCAAACGATTTTGGCAAAACATGTATTGTCAAAACAATGTAAATTTTAATAGATTAATAACTATAGGTATCATTAATACGTTTCCAACCCACTCCTGCAATTATTTGGGTGACATGTAAGGAATTAGCCAATTCGTAGCAACAATTGAAAAATGTGGTTATATGTATACCTTCAAATAACACGTTGAGGTTCAACAGTTTTGAAATAAATTGATGAAATAAATGTTTGCGGAAAAGAAGAGAAATGCTGCAATATTAAAGATGAAAGAAGATATCAATATTTTCTTAAATCAACATGTTTTATTCAAGTTATTTTATTATCAGAAGGTTATTATATTATCCCTGTTGTATATATTTGTGCCTGTTGTATGAGAGAGAAAGAGGGAAATAAGAATTTCTGTTTCTTGTATATTAAAGCCTACATATGAGAAAGAACGATGCGTGTGTGGGATTGTGCGCTGTTTCTCATATAGTGTATGTAAGAGAGATAAGGAATAAAAGCAGATGATGTAAGAGAAAGCTTCGGTTGAAATTACAACCTTATATGTTCTGTAACCTGCATGTATTTCGATGTGAAAACCAAGGCAGTTTTTTGTTTGTTTGTTTGTTTTTTATGTTTACCAACATGCAATCACACTCACCATAAGATGTGATTGGTTTGTATTATAAATCGATAAGTGTTTTGTTTATTTGTGTAGGCAGCTTAATACCAGGTGTTTTAAAATGACCACATAGGTAATAATAGCTAAACCATGAATCTAACTGGTATTCCACTGGTTACGATGACGAAGGTTCTAGTTGATCCGATTAACGGAACAGCCTACTTGTGAAATTAATGTGCAAGTGGCTGAGCACTCTACAGACACGCGAGCCCTTAACGTAGCTCTCGGAGAGATTCAGTATGACAGAATGTGACAAGGCTTGCTCTTTGAATTACAGGACAACTCATTTTTGCCAGCTGAGTGAACTGGACCAACATGAAATAAAATGTGGAATCGAACTCACAACCTTATGAACAGGAGATGAATATTCTATCCACTAAGTCATGTGCCACCTGCACAGGAGCCAGTCCAGCGACACTAAGCACCACCAGTGTACAAGTAATGTTCATTTGGTCATTTCCAGTCTTCCATAATAAAAAAAAAAGGAAAACACTGTAGCTATGGGGAAATATTATATTGCTTGTAAACAAGAAAACATTGGTGACAGGAAAGGCATCCAGGATGAAAGGCAGAGTCAATCTTGAACACAGACTATAAAGAAATAGAAGAAATGCTACATGGTGTCTCCTCCAACACTCCAATGATTTTACCAGCTCATTACCTTAACAATAGTAATGATAATCCTTTCTTATTTTGGCACAAGGCCAGCAATTTTAGGGGGAAGGGGTTAGTTGATTTTATTCAATCCAGTACATTATTTTATTGACTCCAGAAGGATGAAAAACACAGTCAACCATGGCAGCATTTGAACTCACAGCTTAAAGAATCATGCTAAGCATTTTTCATCCAACATGTTCATATTTCTGCTGGCTCCCCACCGTAATAATATTAATAATAATAATAATAATAATAATAATAATAATAATAACAAGTAAATGGACGAAAAGGGGAAGGCAAAAATCCTCTGGGATTTTAACTTCCAGACAGACAAGGTATTAGAGCACCAAAGGCTGGATATAGTAACCTTTAGAAGGGACAAAACAAGAGTGTCTAATAATTGACGAGGCAATGCCAGGAGATCAACATATCATCATGAAAGAAAGAAGAAAGTTTGATAAATATGGAGACCTGAGAATTGAGATCGCCAAGATGTGCCAGCTATGAGAGTCAAACATAAAGGTTATCCATGTTGTCATTGGGGCATTGGGTTCAATACTACTCAGTCTGAAAAAAACATCTGAAAACTTTAGAAATACCCTGCAATCTATGTGTATTGCAGAAGTCAGCATTACTTGGAACTTCACACATATTGCGTAAAGTACTGTCTGTCTGAGGTCCTTGTTGTGACTTGACAAACAGTATGAACCCCCGGTAGACACAGTATCTTCAATCAACAACTTCATGATATTGTATACTATGTGACATCTATAATAATAATAATAATAATAATAATAGATGCACTGGGAACAGTAAACCAAGATATAGACAAATGGCTGCAGGAAATTGAAACAGAGTACCCAATAGAGCTCCTACAGAAATTTTGCCTCTTAGGGACAGCAAGAATTATCAGGAGGGTTCTAAGCACTTGGAAAATTGCTAAAAACTTGTGGATACCTAAGGTTACAGGTAGTAACTTGTTATTCACATAATTCCTACCAGGAATAAGACTGAACCTGAACCAAACCAAAATAATAATAATCTTTTCTACTATAGGCACAAGGCCTGAAATTTGGGGGGAGGGGACTAGTTTATTACATCGCCCCCAGTGTTTCACTGGTACTTAATTTATCAACCCCCCCCCCCAAAAAAAGGATTAAAAAGCAAAGTCTACCTCGGCAGAATTTGAACTCAGAACATAGTGACAAGTGAAATACTGATAAGAATTTCATCCAGCATGCTAAAGATTCTGCTAACTCACCACCTTCATAATAATAATAATAATAGTGGTTTCAAATTTTGGTACGAGGCCAGCAGTTTTGGGAGAGAGGTTAATTCGATTACATTGACCCCAGTGCTCAACTGGTATTTAATTTATCGACCCCAAAATGATAAAAGGCAAAGCTGACCATGGCAGAATTTGAACTCAGAACATAAAGACGGATGAAATGCCATTAAGCATTCTACCTGGGGTGCTAATGATTCTGTCAGCTCACCACCTTACTAATAATAATAATAATAATGATCCTTTCTACTAAAGGCACAAAGCCTGAAGTTTTAGGGGTGGGACTAGTCAATTACATCGACCCGAGTGTTCCACTGGTACTTAATTTATTGACCCTGAAAGGAGGAAAAAGCAAAGTTGACCTTGGTGGAATTTGAACTCAGAATGTAGTACTGGGTGAATTGCCACTAAGTACTTTGTCTGGCATGCTAATGGTTCTGCCAACTCACCACCTTAATAATAATAATAGTAATAATAATAATAATAATAATAATAATAATAGTAATAATAATGATTTGAGATTTTGGCACAGGACCTGCAACTTTGGGGGAAGGGATACATCAATTCCATTGACTCCAGTGCTCTACTGGTACTTATTTTATTGACCCTGAAAGGGTGTAAGGTAAAGTCGATCTCAATGGAATTTGAACTCAGAATGGAAAGCGTCAGATGAAATACTGCTAAATATTTTGTCAAGTGTAGTAACGATTCTGACATCTCAATAATAACAAGAAAAAGAAGAACCCATGGGGATGTAGCAGGACAGAAATAAAACTGATGAAGGTGATAATTAAGACACTATTGATGATGATGATGATGATGATCTTGATAGTGGATGGTGATGGTGGTGGTGATGATGATGATGATGATGATGATATGGTGGTGGTGGTGACTACAACAATAGCAATGGTAATGAATATAAGTACGATGACAGTGGCAGTTGTAGTAAATGCAACAAATTAAATTATTGTTGGGGATATTTTTGCATAATTCAATTACTAAGTGTTCCAATTTTCTCACAATTTTTCCCCGATTCCATGGTGTACCAATGTCAGTAACAACATTCCTATAGCCTTGACCACCTCTTCGTTTCTTGCAGAGAATTAGATGCACGTAATTTAACAAATTATTGATTCTGCACCAGAAGATACTCTGAAGTGATTAGTTACGATCCTGAAAAATATTCTTTCTCCTTTTGAAAGTCATTTGTATAATAATAATAATTTCAAGCACAATGTAATTTTACTACTATTTCCAGTTTTAGATTTATTAATCATATTATGTAATTTAAAAAGAAAATAGGTTATGCTATAAAAAGTATAATAATTATTGTGATTATCGTAGAGATATTTATTTTTCTGTTTTTTAAGAGTAGGATATTTTCTTCAATCATATTAACAAAATAATTACAATTATTTAGTTAATTTGGTCTTGAGGAATGAGCCGTGTCCATAGCTTTTGCAGAACCTTGAAGTTGATATCCACTGTATTAAATTACTTTTTAAGAAAATCATCAGGTAGCTGTGGAGGGTATGGAAATGCAAAGTATATTAATCTGATAATGTAGTGTGATGTAAATACTTTCTTAGCCTCGAGATGCTTTTGGGAACCGGTGCTTAGCTTCGTAAAGGACTGCACTATTTTCTTTGATTGGATTACTGAAAAATATCCATCAAATATCTGTACAAAGTATGGATATGACAGTAAGATAATTTCGTAATGTAATGTGATGGAAATGTCTTTTAAGTCCCAAGGTTTTTTCTGAAGTAGATGAGAGATAAATTTAACATTGAATGAGCCAAAGAACATCTGTATCAGTGGTTCTCAACCAAGAGTCCATATGAACCTTGGGATCCATGATATTCATGGGGGTCCATGCAAGCAATATAGTAAATTGGGGATCTACACTAGTATTTTAAAGGTTCATAAAAACATTTTTCTCAATTTCTTTCTCTAATGTTTTACATAGTTCAATCTACACAAGTTATTGTGTGAAAAGCAAAATAGGAATTTTGGAAGAAGTATCTGTAAAACTAGTTTTTAAACTTTGAGAAGCTATGGGGGTCCACCATCATCATCATCATCATCATCATTGTTTAACGTCCACTTTCCATGCTAGCATGGGTTGGACGATTTGAATGAGGACTGGTGAAACCAGATGGCTACACCAGGCTCCAATCTGATTTGGCAGAGTTTCTACAGCTGGATGCCCTTCCTAACGCCAACTACTCCGAGAGTGTAGTGGGTGCTTTTACGTGCCACCGGCACGAAAGCCAGTCAGGCAGTACTGGCAACGGCCACGCTCAAAATGGTGTATTTTACGTGCCACCTGCACAGGAGCCAGTTCGGCGGCACTGGCAACGATCTCGCTCAAATGTCTTTACACGTGCCATCCGGCTCAAGTGCCAGGAAGGCGATGCTGGTGCATAGGTAAAAAAAAAATATTGTGAACCACTGATCTATACAATCACTTGTCCTACGAGAAGTAGCAGTCAAACTTGACTTCAAATTTCAACCTTCATTTTTGGGATAATCAAGTACTGAAATATATATGCCATGAAAGAAATTGGAATGTTCAAGACTGGAATGTTGGTAGAATGATAATAATTCAACATTTAGAAATGGGTAGAATATCATCCAGTTGCTCTATGTCCATGTTAGAATGTGAAATGTTGTCCTTGGCTAGGTAGAAACATGGTATATGTGAAACAATAGATCTGTGACTTGCATCTTGTCATTCAACCAACTCCCTTTTTACCATAGGGCTATTCAGTTAGATCTGACTTAAAGCAAAACAGCTACTTCAACTATCTCAGGGTAACATTTTCAGATTATTGGAACCTATATCTGACAGCAGATTTGTTGAGCTATTCCTATTGAGAAGTGAGTTTTGCCAGGCTAATTTGTTCTTCATAACATTGCATGGATGTGAAGTTTTCATTGAGATGACTCACTGTGTTAAAGGACTTGCCTCAGAGATGAACTGAGGCAATATACACTAAATAACTGTTAAACTAAAGATGCCTTTAATTTTAGCAATTTTAACTACTGTTAAATTTATCAGAATAAGGCAATTGGGAATGGTGGTTCAGACACAGGTGATCCTGTGCAGTTGACTAGACGTTAAACCTGTTCTGGTGACAGTATGTCTTTTTTTTTTACACTGGGGACAAAGACATGCATGCACAGACATATACACATACAGATCAAAAGAGAGAGAAAGAGACATTACAATTTGATAAATATTACCCATGCCTTTTCTACAGATCGGGCAAGGCCATCTACTCGAAGGGGGTTGTGATTTGTCAGCCTTCCTACTTACTAAGACTTTGGTTATAGCTAGGTTAAGCCTAAGGCCCTTCAATTCTAGACCTTGCTTCCACACCCTAAACTTTGTCTCTAGTTCTGACAGTGACTCAGCTATTAGAGCAAGGTCATCAGCATAGAGGAGCTCCCAAGGGCAGCCTGTTTTGAATTCCTCTGTTATTGCCTGGAGGACTATAATGAATAAGAGGGGGCTGAGGTCTGATCCTTGGTGAACCCCTACTTCTACCTGGAATTCTACACCATACTTGTTGCCAACCCTCACCTTACTGACAGCATCCCTGTGAAGGGCTTGTACAGCTCTATCCAATCACTTGTCTATCCCCAGTTTCCACATTGACCACTAGATAAGGGACTGGGGGACCCTGTCAAAGGCTTTCTCTAAGTCAACAAAAGCCAAGTACAGAGGTTTATCTTTGGCTACATATTTCTCCACACTTACATACATAGATACATACATAGATACATATATACATACATACATACGTACATATATATATATATATATATATATAAATACACACACACACGCACACACATATATACATGTATATATACATGCATACATATATATACACGTTGCGGCGAATAAACTATTGTCTAAATTATGCAAAAATGAAAATAACATTCACATCTTGTTTTAACAGATATATTTATCAAAATTACATAAAAATATCCAGTGCTGGTTTGTTTACATCCCTGTAACTTAGTTATTCAGCAAAAGAGACTAATAGAACAAGAAACAGGCTTAAAATGAAAAAGAAATACTGAGGTGTGTGATTTCTTCAATTAAAACCCTTCGGGGTGGTGCCCCTGCATAGCCACAGTCCACAATGACTGAAACAAGTAAAAGAAGATAGAAGAAGCTGTTGCTAATTCAGGCATTAATGGTTTAAGTAGATGGACAATATCCCTTTCCTTTATGTAAAACGTTATTCCATGAAAAGCGTTCAGCTCAACATTCTACATTCACAATTGATTTGTCAATGATACATGGTGTTTAGCATTGCCACTGCTCTCAGCGGTCATCTGCACCTACCCCAGTGGCATTTATGTATAAATGGTAGAGATTGGATTATTGTCTAATAAATGACTTTGTATCAGAGAAATAGAAACAGCACAGTGCCAGTAGTAAAACATGAATCATCCACCCTTCAACAAACCAATATAGTAGTGACTCACAGAAACTGCTGTTTTCATAGTAATGTAACATATCAAAGACAACCAATTGTACATTAACTAAATATATCCAAATGTAAATATAGTTGTAGTAATGGACAGTAGAGAATGACTGCAATACTGGCTGTACATTCAACTTTTATATGTTTAACAGAGAGGCTCTACACGGTTGCTCGATCTGCTAGAAATAGCAGCAAAATCTCTCTCTCAAATTACACCCTACTATCTTAAAAGAGGAAGAATATTTTAGAATATAGTCTTAGCTACTTCATCATCGTCATCATCATCATTTAGTGTCTGTTTTCCATTCTTACATGGGTTAGATGGTTTAAATGGAACTGGTAAGCTGGAGAGTTGCACCAAGCTCCAGTCAGTTTTGGCTTGGTTTCTACAGCTGCATGCTCTTCCTAATACCAACCAATCCATAGAATGTACCGGTTGTCTTTTACATGTCACTGGAACAGGTACCTTTTCTGTGTCACCAGCATGAGTACCTTTAACATTTCGTTACCTCGAAAAGAAAGAAAAAAGAGTGCTTTTGATCATAGGTCTCCACCTATGGACTAAACAACAATACCACTTAATGTGATGGCAAGTTAAGAACCTCTGTGCAGATGGTCTTGTCAGCACACTAGAAATAACAGCCAATCCTCCATCAACTCATAGTCTACTACCATTTATATATATATATATATATGCCCGTGACACGTGTAAGGATTTTCGAGCGAGATCGTTGCCAGTGCCCCTGGACTGGATCTTGTGCGGGTGGCACATAAAATACACCATTTTGAGTGTGGCCGTTGCCAGTACTGCCTGACTGGCCTTCGTGCCGGTGGCATGTAAAAGCACCCACTACACTCTCAGAGTGGTTGGCGTTAGAAAGGGCATCCAGCTGTAGAAACTCTGCAAAATCAGATTGGAGCCTGGTGTAGCCATCTGGTTTCACCAGTCCTCAGTCAAATCGTCCAACCCATGCTAACATGGAAAGCGGATGTTAAACGATGATGATGATGATATATATATACTACCATATATATATATATATATATATATATATATATATATATATACACACACACACAATGGGCTTCTTTCAGTTTCTGTCTACCAAATCTACTTACAAGGCTTTTACAAGGCTATTGTAGATGACACTTGTCTAAGGTGCCATGCGGTGAAACTAAACCTGGAACCATGTGACTGGGAAGCAAGCTTTTTACCACACAGCCACACCTGTGCCTATATAATTTTAATGACAGTTACTTCGTAAAGTCATGTTCAAATATATTGTTCTTATTTTTTGCTTATCCATTTTCAGTAGTCCACAGTGTGACACAGAATATGAACACTAAATATTTAGCTGTGTTTTGTAGATTCTGAATTATGTCAAGAATTTACCTCTGTATATAATTCATAACTTATTTCCTTTTTTTCTTCTTTCTGTTTTGTTTACTATAGAAAGATTCCAAGTCCTGTTATATTTAGAAGATAGCATCTCTCAGCTTCTAGAATACAAAGATGATAACCCAAAAGTGAATGTAATTAAATTTATGAATGAATAGTAAGTTGATTTTTTTTTCTTTGTTTCTTTTTCCCACTGTTTTAAAACGATTGTGATATGTAGCATATAGTTGTACGAGCATTTGAATAAACAGGAAAATAGAGTAAGTTTATATGATATTCATTGTTTTCTTACTGGTTTTAACAGTGTAAATAGAATTAATTTTTAACAAAGACTCAAGAACAATATCTTGGATAGGCTAGCATGGAAGACAGACATTAGACAACAATGACAATGATGGTGGTGGTGATATTCAAACTTGTAAATGCAATCCAAATCATTGATGGTAATACCTTATAGAGGCATAAATTGTAGAGTGTCTGACAAGATGTTTTTGAGTACTTAACCTTTAAGTACATGTGCACCTGCTACATGGGAATTGAGTTAACTCATTTTTGATAGTGGGGTACATTTCAGAATTCTGCACATTTCATATGACAGCCAATCCTCCATAATAACAGGATTGTAGTAATGGACAGTAGAGAATGACTGCAATACTGGCTGTACATTCAACTTTTATATGTTTAACAGAGAGGCTCTACATGGTTGCTCGATCTGCTAGAAATAGCAGCTAAATCTCTCTCTCAAATTACACCCTACTATCTTAAAAGAGGAAGAATATTTTAGAATATAGTCTTAGCTATTTCATCATCGTCATTGTCATCATTTAGTGATCCACATCTCTAGGGTGACGAGAGCCAAATATTATTAATAGTTTTCTTGTTTTACAGCCTAAGATCTGTAGATTTGATTTCCTGTTAATTCTCTCTCTCTCTCTCTCACTCTCTCTCCAGGTAACCACGTACCTCCTCTACAGCAAGACACCTGTTTCTGTTTCTCTTTCTCACTCTAGCCTTTCATCATCTGTCACAAAGTCACCTCCTCCAATGCCTTCTTCCTGCTCAAAGATTCCTTGTCTTGCAAAGTTACTTAGTGACTCTGCCAGTGCTAGTTCCGCTTAAAAAGCACCCAATCCACACTGTGAAATGGTTGACATCTAGAAGGGCATCCAGCTTCAAAAACCATGCCAAAACTGACCTCACCTGTGCTGGTGCCACATAAAAAGCACTCAGTCCACTTTGTAGGGTGGTTGATGTTAGGAAGGGTATCCAGCCATAAAAACCATTCCAAAATAGACACAGAAGTCTGGTGCAATCTTCTGCCTAGCCAGCTCCTGTCAAACCATCTAACTCATACCAGCATAGAAGGTAGACATTAAACAATGATAATGATTTGTACCTGCAACATATCTAATAATAGGAGGAGGTGGTTTTGTACCAGATGATGGGAGGTTAAATTATAATAGAGGAACAGAAACAAATGCTCTTGAATATATATATAGCTAGTGTTATGTCACCAAAATTCAAATATGGTTTCAGTATTTTCCTTATTCTCCCTTTATACTCTATTATAATCCCATCGAAGAGGACCAGCGACAGCATCTCGATGCTGCAAGTGAAAGATGTCACAGGACAGCAACCACCTCAATCCAATCAACAGACTATCACTGTGACATCTCTGGGCATCTCTGTGCTTCCAGCCTTAGACTGTGGAGTCACATGCACTCTCATTGCTAAGAACGCAAACTTTGTCATCATTGGACACCGATGGACAACCTACCATAATCTCATCTTTCATTTCCTTTTTTTTCATTCTATCAGTCTCTAGCATGTCCATATATATATATCCTGCACCTTAAATCAATTTCTTTAAATATTCAATTCCAAGCACTTGTACACCTTCACTTTGAATCACTTTCCGCTTCTTCCAAATTAATACTGTGCACTTTGTTAGTGCACAGACAGTTAAACATGTTTTGCAAACAATTTCATATCAGTCATCAAAAAGTACATGGCTCAGCTTTCCAATGGCTCACCCCTGATCAAAAGCTGCCTTTGCTTTTTGTAATATCCCAATGAGAGCTGTATTGAATAAAGGTGATGACATACTGTCTCCTTGAGATATTCCTCATTTTATGTGAACATTTCCCTATGATTGTGTCCCTGCTACTCTGTTCAATGTTCCATTGTCTTGAGCTGCCACAGATTAATGCTTCATATTATCTATCACTTCATAGATATCCATGGTTTTTTGTTTCCAGCTATGTAATACCATATCAAAGGCCTTTTTGTAATCTATCCCAAGCCATCCCTAAATTTGTCAGCCACTTCCTAAATTCTTTGTTACCATTTTATCAATCAGCAGTTGATCTTTTGTTCACTTGCTTCCCTTTCTGCATCCTTTTTCTTCCACCAGCAAAATTCTTTTAACCTCAAGATTTTCACAAAGCTCTTTTGCAAATATACCTGTGAGAAGCTTCCACATTAAAAGGGAGAAAATTATTGACCTAGAATTGGAAATTATGTTTCCCTTATCATTATTTTCAACACAAGACACAGTAGTCATTCAAAGTACCACAATTCTCTGATCTGTTCTGCTGATTTGAGATTCTGTCATGTAGAAATGAAAATTTCATCAACCAAAACCCTTCAATACTGTTTGGTCTAGGTCCCTTCCAATTTGGCATTTTCTTTAACAACTTCTTCACTGTTACTACTCTAATAACTATATATTCTTGTTTCTCTATGACTTCCATTTCTTTCTCCAAAATTCCTAACCATTCTACATTGCTGTCATGTTCAGCTTGTTGATCTCATATTTCATTCCAGAAGATTTGCTTCTGGTGCAAATGTCGCTCTGGTGTTGCTTGGTCGGCATTTAACAAGGTGTTGAGTTGCGCAGCTATTCGTGCATGACATTCACCAAATCTTTTGATCCAGTAGCCTTGAACTCCATCTGGTCCTGGGGCCTTCCAGTTTGCTCATTTTTTTTTTTGCTGATTTCCTTCACTTCCCTAACTGAAATGACTAGTTCTGCCTGTTTTGGACAGACTACTGTTTGTTTCAGTTCTTGCAACCATTCAGCATCCTTCTTGTGTTCCTTGTCTTTCTTCCAGATGTCACTCCAAAACCTTTGACTTTCAATGTTATTT
Organism: Octopus bimaculoides; assembly: GCF_046866305.1. Lineage (NCBI taxonomy): Eukaryota > Metazoa > Mollusca > Cephalopoda > Octopoda > Octopodidae > Octopus > Octopus bimaculoides. The sequence goes on from NC_142933.1 coordinate 80,248,754, forward strand.
AGTATCAACTTTTCATCTGTACATCCTTCATTTATTTCTTTATAGAATCTCTTCTCATCTACTCTGAATAACCTATTCTGGTGGTAACCCTTCATTCTTTGGTCGTATCTTACCATCTTTGCTCTCTTTGCAGCATGGTGCTGTTTTAGTTCCTCCACTACTACTTTCAGGTCCTTTCTTTCAATATTATACTTCCTTTTCAGTGCCCTGTATTTTTGTTTGCTTTTAAGCTCCCCTTTCTCTTTTTGGTCTAACACAGAGATTTCCTTCGAGAGCATGTCTAACCCTGCCTGGATTCTTCTTTTCCACCATGGATCTTTTCTTTTATAACTCCCATTACGTTTCTTTTTCTTGACATTGACACCCACATTTTCTGCTACAACAATACTTGCTGCCTTGATCAAATTATTTATTTCTGTGATGTTGTTTGTTCTGATGTATTTCAGAATTTCATTCACATTTTTCGTTTCTTAGTTCAATTTCCATCGATCAACCTTTTTAAGGTTGCAAATAATGTCACTATCATTCTCATGTAGTCTTATCTTTATTCTGTCGTAGATTGCCTTTTGTTCATCTGTCATTTCGCTATTAGTTTTATTGCTGTTTTCCATGACCCGTCTTTTGATAGCTTCGAGCTCTACTTCCGTGAACCAACAATTTTTTCTTATTGCTCTAGCGTGATCACATAGTCTCTGTTCCATGAGTTGAAACAATCCCTTTTCTCTCCAATGAACATACATACGTTGTTGGTAACCCCTAATTTGAGCACCATTTTCATCTACCGGGTTACTCAGGTAGTAACACTCCATGACCACAGCATTAATTTGTTTGCTCCATCTACGCCATGTGTAGTGGTCCTTTTCTGGATATCGACAGGCTGGAGCCAGACCAGAATCTCTGAGCCTACCGGGTGTAGCACTGTCACCATTATTGGCTTCAGTTTCATTACCACCGTTATTTACAATATTTTGTTTTTTCATTGTCACTCATATGAGGTAGCAATTATTAGGTTGTGCAATTACCAGTGTTTTTATTATTATTATTATTATTATTATTATTATTATTACTAGTTTCCAGAGCGTAAAGAATGGTACTCATGTCATGTTCCGAGAATTTGAATTCATTAATGCTACACTACACAACAGAAAATCTTTCATTAAATTGTTCTGGAAATGTTTTCAGCAAGTTGGGAAGAAAGGAGGTTTGTTATTATTCTTGCTATTATTATTGTTGTTGTTGTTGTTGTTGTTGTTGTTGTTGTTGTTGTTGTTGTTGCTGTTGCTGTTGTTGTTGTTGCTGCTGTTGCTGCTGCTGCTGTTGTTGTTGTTGCTGTTGTTGTTGTAGCTGCTGCTGCTGTTGTTGCTGTTGTTGTTGGTGGTGGTGATGGTAGTGGTGTTGTTGTTAATCCCTATGTTTACCCTTATTGAGCAGATCTTTGACCAAAAGCATACCAACCTTCCCCAATGGAACTGTATTTCTGTACATGCTTCCTCTTCAAATATCCGCAAATGTCTGAATTTGCAGAATAATTACTATAGAACAAAATGCTTTGTGGTGTTCATTCCAGCTCTTTGTGTTCTGAGTTCAAATCCTGCCAAAATCAGCTTTACCTTTCATCCTTTTGGAGGTTGATAAAATACAAAAATTTGTCCCAAGTGGTGTGGTAGATTGGTAGAATTATTAAAATCATCATCATCATTGTCACTTAATATCCATTTTCTATGCTTGCATGGAGTGGACAGTTTGACAGGAGCTGACCAGCTTCCATTGTCTGTTTTGGCATGGTTACTCTTTACTCTTATACACTTTTACTTGTTTCAGTCATTTGACTGTGGCCATGCTGGAGCACCGCCTTTTAATCGAGCAAATCGACCCCAGGACTTATTCTTTGTAAGCCTAGTACTTATTCTATCAGTCTCTTTTGCTGAACCGCTAAGTTACGGGGACGTAAACACACCAGCATTGGTTGTCAAGTGATGTTGGGGGGACAAACACAGACACACAAACATATACACACACTTACATATATACAACAGGCTTTTTTCAGTTTCTGTCTACCAAATCCACTCACAAAGCTTTGGTCGGCCCAAGGCTATAGTAGAAGACACTTGCCCAAGGCACCACGCAGTGGGACTGAACATGGAATCATGTGGTTCATAAGCAAGCTGCTTACCACACAGCCACTCCTACATCTTGAAGGGAAAAAGTTGACAAGGCAGGGTAAATGAACTACCTGGTCATATTTGTTCCAATGCTTTGTTATGTGTTCCTAAGGGGTGATTTTAATCCATTACCTAGTTTAACCTTTAGCATTTAAACAAATCTTATTGAACTTTTTAATTTTCAAACTGACCAGATCCAGCCTCTCACACTTACCTTACAATGTCATTCTAACAATAAACAGTCAAATCATCGAAATCTTGAAGCTATGAGATAAATCATGATTAATTTCAAAACAATGAGTAAATAAGCACTGCATTTGATAGAATAGTTTGAATGTTAAACAGTTAATACCAAGACCTAGCATCTTGAGTGCCTTTAGTAGAGTTCACTATGTTGCAAGCATTGAGGTCAGGTCTCCAGTTTGAGGATCAGTTTCTCCCATAAGAATCAGAGCCCTTGCAAAATAAAACAAAGAGTCTTGGGTACTGTCTTTCCCTCCCTAACCAAGCATTGAAGCCAGGACTCCAATTTGAGGATTAGTTTCTTCCACATGTATCAGAGCTCCTGAAAAATAAAACAAAAAGCCTTGGGCACTACCTTTCCCTTCCTAACCAAACAGTAAAGAAAGTAAATCTTCTGAGTAGGCCTGAAAAGGCTATGGATTGTCCGTGTAGGGAAACCTAAGAACAGTGTTTCTCAACTAATTTTTGCCTGTTGACCTTCTTGATTCTTATTTTATTCGGTTAGACCCTCATAGCCATTTGATGTTTATAAAATCCAATTATATTTTTTTGTAATTAAATATTATTAGGAATTGTATAAGAAATTGTTAACATATTTTGTGTTTTATATTATAGAAGTATAAGCAATTCATTGCACATAAATTTTAACACCAAACTGTCTTATATGGATCCCCAAAGGTCATATGGATCCCAGTTGAGAGTCTCTGCCTTAGATCATGTTCAAGCTGACACTGTCTGTGTGTCTTGATCTTGTGAGATATGTTTACTAAGTCACTAGTAATTATAGAGTAAAAGAAAGAAAAATAGAATCCAAAGAAATTAATAGTAATCTATGTCTGCAAACATTTTTTTATTTGGTAACATAAAACTTTTTTTTCTGTTCATATTCTTTTGGGAAATGGAAGTTCTGACATTTAAGACCAAGTCTTTTATTGGAGAGAAAAAGAAAATTGTATCCTTCAGCTACTGAAGTCTTGTGGTAATGAAGATTGTCTGTGAATGTGTGAGAGAGGTGTACTGGGTGAGAGAGAGGAAGAGACGGAGAAGTAAGAGGAGAATTACGTTGGAGGTGAAATGCGATTAAGAAGAATAAGTAAGGAGAAGATTTATTGATCAAAGTAAAGGAAAAGTGCCACAGCTCTTCAGATATTGAACTGAAGTCCAAATTAGTGACACAAAATGGAAAGGAATTAGAGAACAGAATAGCAGATTTGGGTTGTGGGTTGATTTACTGAAAATATCTTATCAGAGAAGAAACAATTAAGTCTAAGAATGGGTTTGGCTTGGCAGAAGATGATGGTGGTGCCAGATTCATGTACTATCTACTTGTCTAAGCCAGATACAGAGGTTTGCCTGTCAACAAAACCCAGATAAACCTGTGTATCTGGCTTTTGTTGACATGGACCTTATCTGGTGGGTAATGCAGAAACTAGGCATAGATGAGTGGTTAGTGAGAGCTGTTAAAGCCATGTACAGGGATGCTGTTAGTAAGGTGAGAGTCATCAATGAGTATATTAAGGAGTTTAGTGTACAAGTAGGAGTCTACCAGGGTTCGCTTCTTAGCTCTCTCTTATTTATCATGGCCCTCCAGCTCCTGTCAAACCATCCAACCCTTGTCAGCATGGAAAACAGACGATAAATGATGATGATGATGATATACTATCAACTTGTCTATCTAGCTGTATATATATATATATATATATATATAAACATACACACTAGGCTTTCATACAGTTACTTTTTATCACATTTATGCCCGAGATTTTGATGTGGAGGCACGTTACTTAGTGGTTAGGGTGTTGGATTCATGATCGTAAGGTTGTGGTTTCGATTCCTGGATTGAGTAGTGCATTGCGTTCTTGAGCAAAACACTTCATTTCACATTGCTCCAGTCCACTCAGCAAAAATAAATAATCTTATTACAGACCGGCGTCCTGTCCAGGTGGGGAGTATATACGCCATGAAATTTGGAAAGCAGCCCTTATGAGTCAGTATGACTCGAGAAGGTAACTTTACCTTTACCTACAAGGTATTGACTAGCACAATAGTAGAAGACATTTACCCATGGTGCCACACATTGGGACTGAACCTGAAGCCATGTGGTTGCAGAGTGAGCTTCTTAAACACATAGTCATGCCTGCATGTAGGAAAGTGCAAAAAAAAATCAAAGATGGGTAGATTCTAGATGGAAATATTTTACCACAATCTAGATGGTCATTGTCTTCTGAAAAAAAACAAAAAAAAAAGGGAATTTTTAACTGAGACAATTTCTTTTAATTATCCAATAAGTAGATTATTAATTCTGAGACTACAATTATCAGATCATATATTTAACGAATAGGATCTTGTTAAAGTTTTTTCCTAGCAGTTGAAGTATTTCAGATTTTTTTTTCAAATTTTCTTCACTAATGTAGTTTTGCATGCTGATGAGGAAAATTGCATTCATTTTTTCTCTAGAAATTAAAGAGATTACAGGTATTTAAAGTCATGTAATTTTCCTAAGTCAGAAGCTTCCATTGCTGACATATTGGAAGCCTACTGTGGTTCACCATTCAATATTGAAATTGGTAGCCTGGTATCTCAGGAATGTGCAAGTATACTCACCACAGGTGGCTGTAAATTGTTGTTCCTAGTAGAAAAGATTGTTGCACTTAGCAGTGCAATCACAAAATTAAACTCCTAAGATGAAGAGCACTCCCTTCCAACCATGTCCTTTTTCACTTAAACACAGATATAGGCATTTTCTTTTGCTGTGAGAATAAACAGTTGCGACTTTTGACATCAGCAATGGATGCTTCCAATTGGCTTAAACAACGTAACTTCAAATTCTTGTAACTTCTTTATTATCAAGTTCTAGATTTTGTCATCAACATGCAAAACTACATTCTTTTGAAAATAATTTGATGTAAATTTGAAGTACTTCAAGTTGTTGGAAGAAATTTAACAAAATCCCAAAAATATATCAACTTATAGGTTTCTTTTTTAGAAATTAAAATTGTTTTCCTTTTTCATAAGAGCTTGCTGTTGAATTGTTTTTTGTTTTTTTTTAACTGAATTAAAAGCTTCTTTACTGCTTGAACTTTTACTCTATCTTAATACTTTTCCTCATATATAGTGCTTTCTCTGATTCCTTTATAATAAAACCATGAATTTTTCCAGGTATCCAATATGTCTTCATCAAGACCATTGATATATATATATATATATATTTTAATTTCTCCTTATATTGTTAATTTAGAAACTTTCTTAACAAAATCTGCCTGACATTTATTCCTTTCAATGCTAAATATCTTCATTATATTCCCACTAAGGATTAAAAATACTTTATCAATAGCAAAATATAAATGTTAATTAATCATATTAGGAATCAAGAACTATGTTTCTTTCAAACTGAATTCAATATAAGCTAACAAGCAAGTAAGTAACGCAACAAACAAATCAGAGTAAATAATGTATATATTGTATGTCAAAATGTTAATACTGTCATATTTCACTCTATATTCTCCAGATTTGTTGAAAAGGTGTGCAAATAAATAGGAATTTATGAAAAAGCCCAAACATAAATTAAGAATTCCAAATTCTTTAGAATAACATAAATATTTGGCTCAAGAAGTTTCCACCATTACCTTAATTTTTTTTTTTACTCCAAACATATGGAACTTCAAATCTATTGAATTTGTCAGCTTCATTTTTATCCTAGAACAGCATACTGAACCTGCCTTTCAGTACCTTGCCATTCATAATACATCTCTCTTTTCAGTAGTCCCCTTTCAAAACAGCATCTTTACCCCCTGCTAACTTATGTATATTCAAACACCTTTGCTTCTGTAACTGTGCCAATTTCCCCAATCTCGTTTCTTCTTTTCATTCTTCTGTCTACTTCTGATAGCTGAGTTTTGTGGATTCATGACAAATGAATGAAGACCAAATGAAAACTAAATCACCAACAGAGCTATTCACTTCAAGTTGTGTATAAATCAGTATTAATTAGATAAATGTTAATGTTTCTGTCTGTACCTATCACCAGTAGGGAAACATCCGTTGTGGTGGCTAACATCGCAGCAAGTGTTAAAGTCTGGGTCATTGACTAAGTAAAATCTGCTTGTTATTCTTCATCCCTTTCTCCTTATAACAATATGAACAGACAAAATTCTTTTCAGTTTTGCAACACCAATTAATGTCTTGAACATAGAATCATTCTAGTTTATGATTCAAATTTCTAACTGAAGACTTTTAGAAAAAATCTATAGCACTGTTCTGTCAATAGTATATGTAAAAATGAAGAATTTTGTAAAAGGCTGTTTAGAATTCTAATCTTTCTTTATTTCTTTTTCTTATATACATAAAAATTAATATTTTCAGATTTACTTACCATACAAGAATACCATTCATTGATCTGTCTGCTGTGTTCTGACTTTCCTTTTGAATTAGTACAGAAAACTGCTCGGTAAGAGATTCTCCTTATTTCTGTTTGGCTTACTACTTTACTTAGTGTGAAAAATCAATGTTATGAGTGATTAGTGAGAAGCCCTAGGCACAGGGCAGTTCTTGAAGGTTTATATGCTACAGAAGTTACAATTATTTAAATTACCAGAATATTTGGTCCACAAGGAGTAACTATCACTCTATACAGTATATTATTTCAAGAAATATTCATTGAATTGTCTTGTATAGGTGTAGGCTGTGTGGTAAGAAGTTTGCTTCCCAACCACATGGTTCCGGGTTCAGTCTAGCAGCATGGCACCTTGGGAAAGTGTTTTCTATTACAGCCTCAGGTCAACCAAAGCCTTGTGAGTGGATTTGATAGAAGGAAACAGAAAGAAGCCTGTCATAGAATAAGTACTAGGCTTAAAAACATAAGACTAAAAACTGTTCAAGGTGGTGCCCCAGCATGGCCCCAGACAAATGACTGAAACAAGTAAAAGATAGAAGATAAAAGGTGTGTGTTATTGTCTTCTTGTCTGGATATCACAGGGTAATTGTAAACAAGCATCACTATCATGCAGGCAGTGTCCTTCATTTCTGATCATCCATGGAAACAAGTCTGGTCAGGGAGACATATCACCTTATTTGGTAACAGGTAAGAGTTGGCAACAGAAAAGGCATCGGCCATAAAAAGTTCCACCTCAACAAATTCTGCCCAACTCATGTGAGCATAGAAAAGTGGAAATTAAAACACTGATGATGATGACGGTGATTATGATGATGATGATGATAACAACAATGATGATAATGATAACAATAATAACAACAACAATGATGATAATGATGACAATGATGGTAATGAGGACAGTGAGGATGATGATGATGATGATGATGCTATTTGATGGTGACCATTACTAATCATACCATATATACTGTAGCATGTTCTAGTATTTAGGGTGTTGCACTCATGATTATAAGATAGTGGCTTCAATTCCCAGAGTAGGAAGTGCATTGTGTTCTTGAGCAACACACTTCATTTCACATTGCTCCAGTCCACTCAGCCGTAAATGCTGAAGCTGTAAACCTTGTGATGGACTGGTATCCCTTTTGGGGGGAATGTCATGATCTTGGTCACTTATATGTCAATAGGCTTACCTATCCAGTAGAGTGGCATCATTTGAAAACTACAACAACGCAAGGAAGTGCATTGTGAACTTTGGTGTGCAACAGCATTGGATAGTTTGGTTGAGGCAGTGATATATCGATATATTGTAATTTAGCATGCTATGGTTCCAAACCAAACTACAAGGGGGTTCTGAAAAGTTCCTGACTTTTGGTAAAAGAAAATACAGGAGGATCAGTTAATTATGATTTTATTCAACATATTCCCCTCTCAGATTCACACACTTATTGCAGTGACTCTTCAGTTTTTCTAAACTCTGTAAAAGAACTCAAAAGGTTGGGTCTCCAACCAGGCCTTTTGCAATACCCTTCAAGCCAGGAACTTTTCAACACCCCCTCATAGCATTCTATGATACCAAACCAATCTATGAGGGGGTTCTGAAAGATTCTTGGCTTTGGGTAAAAAAAAAAATACTGGAGGATCAGTTAATTATCATTTTATTCAATATTTTCCCCTCTCATATTCATGCATTTATTGCAGCAATCCTTCAGTTTTTCTTAGCCTGTAAAAGAACTCAGGAGGTTGGGTCTCCAACCAGGCCTTTTGCGATACCTTTTAAGCCAGGAACTTTTCAGCAACCCCCATCACCTGTTTTCACTCCATTCTCTTTTTTGTGTACTTGGTTATTCTTTGTCATCCCTCCAAAACTACAGAATTCAGCCATTGTAACTCTAGAGTGTTTATGGATAGTCTGTTGTGTTTTCTGTCAATATATATAATTTTATAGATATAAATAGACAAAGAAGGAAAAGTATCTCTTTACACAATTGTTATATTTTTAACTATCACAGCTACAGTTTCTTATTATCTCATATATTATTAATGAATAGATATATGTTACATATATATTAACATCATGTGAATACATCATCATCATCGTCATCATCGTCATAAATGTTGTTATCATTCACACTGCATTGTCATTTTTAATATCATCATGATCATCATCTAATGTAGAGTTGTGAATATATTTTATTTTCTCATTCCTCTCTTTCTGTCTCTCTCATAAATACATACATAGAAGCATACTCATCACTTTAATAAAACATATATTTAGTCTTGCTGTGTAATTAGGTCCCATGGTTAAAAAACAGTCCTTTTAGCTGCTTGGAATATGAAATAAACAAACTAGTTACATATTGTAATAATGCATCATCAGAAATTGTTTACTGCTGGTTATAAATTCCAGACTATCAAACTTTCATCATTATGTGAATGAAGTTGTACCACTTGCAAACTTATGAACACTTTCCATAGATAGTTCTACATGGAAGATGATCTATAATGAGTCTTTAATGAAAGATGAAACTAATTATTTCATTTGTGGGGATGAGGTGACTGGAAGGAAAGGGTCAGTGGCATCAATGCCCAAGAGACCTTACAGGAAGAAGAAGAGAGAGTGAGGACATGGGCAGAAGTAGGATCAGCATAGGTCCTTTTCTGCCTTGGCCAGTTATCATAGATAGACACATGTGAATGTGTGCATGAGGCAGAACTTTAGCAGTAAGTTCTAGCGATAAATGAAATGGGTAGGGTGCGTCTTGGATTTAATGCAGCTGGACAGCCGAAACTGAGAGACAGGTAAACCATATTTTGTTCCTCACATTACATTTCCCTCATACTACATCATTTAACCTCTTAAGAGACAGGTTGAGCTATTGTCTGATCACCACCTTGTTGTCTAGAACCTTAGACTATCTACCACAGGGGGTACACATAGAATTGGATAAAGTGGAAAGCTCTGACAAATGTTAGAATCAGAAACAAATATGCAGACACTATTGCATCCATATTCAGAAGGTGCATGGCTCAGTGGTTAGAGTGTCAGGCTCACAATCATGAAGTAGCTTTTTACCTGACACAAGCACAAGCGAGGTCAGTTTTGGCATAGTTTTTACAGCTGGATGCCCTTCCAAATGCAGCCACTTTACAGTATGGACTGGATGCTTTTTTCATGGCATCAGCACGGCAGGGTCACCACAGGTACCAGCCACTTTCAGTGATTGGCACTTCTTCATTCATATGCATCACAAGTCCAGACAAATGTAGTTTTCTTTTCTTCCATGTTACATCTAATTCCTCTTACGCCCAACTTTTCTCTCATCACATTTGCACTGTCATACATACACACTGATGTTGCACATCCAATGGAGCATACAACCTTCATTCCTCTCTAGTCTACACAAGTTTTCTGCATTCAGAGCCCAGGTCTCACAACCATGGAGTACAGCCATTTGCACACAAGCATCATGCAGTCTACCTTTCACTCTGTGAGAGAGTCCTTTTGTTGCCAACAGAGGTAATAGCTCTCTGAACTTCCTCCATCCTATTCCTGTATATACAAATATATATATATATATATATATATATATATATATATATATATATATATATATATATATATACACATACACACACCCCCACACACACACACACACGCACACACACATACATACATATATATATATATATATATATATATATATATATTGAAAGGAAGAATATTTTGAATGCATCCATCAAAGAAAAATGTTAACTTTAATTTTATAAGCTCATAATAGCCTTGAAGATGTTCTGCCCCACATAGTTAAAAATGATACCATT
>NC_142933.1:80264370-80266870 GCF_046866305.1 Octopus bimaculoides
CTCTCTCTCTCTCTCTCTCTCTCTCTCTCTCTCTCTCTCTCTCTCTCTCTCCCTCCTCTACTGCAAGACATCTGTGTCTGTCTCTCTGTCACACCTGGCACAAGATCACCTCCTCCAATTCCCCTCTCCTCTCAAAGGATTTTTGTCTTGCAAGTTACTTGGTGACCCTGCTGTGCTGATGCCATGAAAAAAAGCATCCAGTCCATACTGTAAAGTGTTTGACATTTGGAAGGGCATCCAGCTGTAAAAACTATGCCAAAACTGACCTTGCCTGTGCTTGTTCCACGTAAAAAGCACTCAGTCCACTCGGTGGAGTGGTTAGTATTAGAATGGGCATCCAGTCATAAAAACGATGCCAAAACAGAGAGTGAAGCTTGGTGCAGTCTTCTACCTAGCCAGCTCCTCTCAAACCCCCCCCCCCAACCTATGCCAGCATGGAAAGCAGACATTAAATGATGATGATATAGATAGATAGATAGATAGATAGATACACACACACACACATACACACACACACACACACACACACATATGCATATGTGCGGGTGTATATATATATATATATATGTATTTGTATATAGGGAAGCACAGCTGGTAATCTGTACAATTTGTACAAACAGACAATTATAGAGACTTATGTTATCTTCATGCTGTCTAATCTGTCAGTTATTGTTTTGTCTTTTGTTTTACTCTTTTTTGGTTTTTACTCTTTTTTTTTCTGTGTTTCTAATGAAATTCCTTTTCTGTCAGGAGGTCGAAAGTGCTTCATCAACCATATTATATGCAATCTAGATGTAAGCAGCACAGCAATACACCATGTCCAATGCCACCACTTTCGACTGCATCTGATGGACATAATAAGAGATAACTGTAGTTTGTCGTATTTGTATTTGACAGCAATACCATTCCAGAGGAATATATCAATTCTTGTGGTGAGTGTTGGTGGGGGTGGGGAGTGGATAGAAAATACATTGCTGTCATGGAGGATTGAACCCAGTCCTGCAGACTGTGTCAAATCTGTATTTGCTGTGATGTTTTACATGTATCAGCAATTGTATAATTCTATATATTCTTCTCTGTCTCTGTCTGTCTGTCTCTCTCTTTCTATCTATCTGTCCATCTAGCTATCTTGTTCTATCACTTTCTTTTGACCCCATTCTCCCATCTGCCACCTCTCTCTCTCTCTCTCTCTTTCTATTTCTCTAATCATATACATGTAGCCTGACACATTTGCAAATATATATATTCACAAACATCCTTTCACATACATACATATTCATATAACATACACACAAATACATACTTATGTGTGTATGTATGTGTGTATGTACATATATTTATATATATATATATATATATGTATATACATATATATATATATATATATATATATATATATATATATATATATATATGGGAGAATATACGAAAAAACAACAACAGACGAGGAAAGGTGGTGTAAATAACAAAAGGATGTATTAGTATGACGCTCGGGAATACGGAAAGTCCTTGACGTTTCGAGCTACGCTCTTCAACAGAAAGAATACGGAGACAAGGAGAAAAACACGGAGAAAAAAAATTGAATAGTGTCCAGTCAACGGTCAATCATATATATATATATATATATATATATATATATATATATATATATATATATATATATATGTATGTATATGTATATATATATATATATATACATGGGAGAATTTACGAAAAAAACAACAACAGACGAGGACAAGTGGTGTAAACAACAAAAGGATGTATTAGTTTAACGCTCGGGAATAAAGAAAGTCTTTGACCTTTCGAGCTAGGCTCTTCAACAGAAAGAAAAGGAGAAAAACAAGGAGAAAAAAATTTTATATATATATATATATATATATATATATATATATATATATATATATATATATAAATATATGTATGTATGTGTGTATATATATATATATGTATATATATATATATACGTATGTATATATATATATATGTATGTATGTATATATATATGTATGTATGTATATATATGTATGTATATATATATATATCTATGTATATATGTATGTATATATATATGTATGTGTGTATGTATATATGTATGTATATATAAATGTATGTATATATGCATGTATATATATATATATATATATATATATATATATATAAGATTTTTAAACTTTTAAATTTTCATATTCAAAAGAGACAGAGACTTCAAATTCGATATATCGATTTATTCACCACTCTATGTTAACATTTCTGTGCCAAACTTATCCAGTGACTGGTCCATTGGATTTAGACGTTTGGCACTTCTTCAGGAGTGGTTACCTTTCGAACAAAACACGAAAAAACACATACATAACTATTATTAGGTCTTTAGGACATCGTTAGCTTTCGTGTTTGTTATTATAGGGGAGATAACTCCTTAATTTTCTATTGTTATTGCTCTCCTGTGGATTTCCACTAGATTAATTATTTTGTTTATTTCTCTTTACTATACTATATTACC
>NC_142933.1:80274370-80281870 GCF_046866305.1 Octopus bimaculoides
TGATATCATCAGGATTCTTTATTACCTGAGTTAGTTTTGTGTCATCAGCGTAGCTAGTGACTGTGGGCATGTCCAGAAGGGCCACTATGAACAGTAGTGGCCCCAGGACAGTTCCTTGCGGAACACCGCTCAATTTTTGCGTTTCCCTAGATAGTTCTCCATTGGCTGCAACTGCCTGACTTCTACCATATATGTATATTTATATATGCATATTTATATATGTATATATATGTGTGTGTGTGTGTCTGTGTAATATATATATAATGTAGTAAATTGTAAGCTTCTAGAAATGAAATCAAGATATATTTCTTCCCCAGGGAAGCTTTACATAAATATGCATTATATTATATGTATTATATGATAAATATGAATTATATATTTATATAGTTATGTATTATATTTTGTAGCATTGTAATGTTGGACGATGCACTGGAGTATCTGATCTCTTTCACCGATTTCCTTTATGCCTTTCAAATACAGTTCTGTTATCAAGGTAAGATCTTAAAGACTGTTTGATGTACATGTTACATTCCTATGACACACACACACACACACACACACACACACACACACACGTGTGTACACATGCATGTGTGTTTGTTTGCATTAATTAAAGTTTTAGAAATACACAAGGGATTTATGTAGCTTATCTAATGCAGACGTGGTTCTAATCTTTTACAAGCATTTGATGAATACATGTGTGTGCGTGCATACACACACACACACACATGTATGTATATACATTCCTGAATTCCTCGAATGGTACTGGATTTTCACAAAATGTTACCTGCAATAACCTAAACAATTCATTCATCTTACATCCTCTAAATGCCACAGAGTTCAGAATTAAGCACTGACTTCTGTGGCTTGTAGAAACATCATAGGTATAGACATTACAGATATATATATGTATATATATATATATATATATATATATATATATATATATGTATACACACACACACACATGTATACACTATCACCACTAATGCACATATACAATTATGCACATGCACACACACACACATGTCCATGCATACAAACATGATCACATTTACCTACATGCATATGCACACATTTATATGCTAGGCATTGATGGATGGATGGATGGATGGATGGAAGGATGGTTTGATGGATAGATGGATTGATGGATGGATGGTGTTTGGTTTTGAAAACACACTTACATATAGTTGGAACCATTGTTTATATAGCCTGTACTGCTATTAGCAATGATGGAACGGTTTCTAATTCCATCTATTTAGACTGATGCTATTACTGTACAGTAGCTTTCCTAAGGTCTACTGTAGGGTTTAAGCCTATTACCAGATTATTTTTGTTAATCTAAATGTTTATCCTCCTAACCATTGTAATTATGTGACATTCTAAGCTACGATTACAGTGACTGTATCTTCTATCACTATTGTGCCTGTATTTTCTTATTCTGAGTGTTTATACTGCTTAAGTACATGGTCTGCTTGTTTGCATTTCCTCAATCATTTTGCATTAATTGTGGCATCTGCAGAATGCCACAGGTAACTTGTGGGCAACAATGATGATATTCATGCCCTTGGTCAGCTTCTCCAGTCACTGTTTCTTTAGTTTAGCCAGAATGTAGTTTTCGCCAGTTTCATCATCACTTCAGAGTCTGTGGCTATGCCAGCCAGCCAGCATAATAATGCTTCTGCATCTTGATCAGAGGAATGCTGTAAATCTTCGATATGTCTTTGTTCATAACATGGTCAAGTCAGGTGAGGCCAAAAAGACTAGTAAAGCATATGTATGTCCATGTATGTCCAGAGCTCATTGGTACTGGTTTACAGCTGGTTACAATCCAGTCCTACATTGCGTCATTGACCTTACAATAGTTTTTGTATACTTTTGACCGCAAATGTATCAGTATTCTTTTACTTGTTTCAGTCATTTGACTGTGGCCATGCTGGAGCACCGCCTTAAAGGTTGTTTTTTTTTTAAGTCAAAGAAACTGACCTCAAGGCTTATTCTACTGGGTTCTTTTGCTGAACCGCTAAGTTACAGGGATGTAAACACACAAACATCGGTTGTCAAGCGATGATGGGGACAAACACAGATATAAAGACACACACATAAATATATACATATATATATATATATATATATATATATATATATATATATATATATATATACTTATTCAGAAATGGAGGCGTGGCGTTCAATTAAATAATATATGTATATGTATATATATATCTGTCTGTCTATCTATCTATCTATCTATATATATATATATATATATATATATATATATGTATATATGGATACAGGGCATCACCAACTGTGTAAACAACACGATGTACGAAAAAAATGAGTTAAATATGCAAACAACGAGAGGAGAAAATGGAAAACAAGACAAGTAACATGGAGAACGACCCTTCATCGGTTGTCAGATGTCTATCTACTCCTCATTTCGAACATTGAACAACAATATGAGTCTTCAAAGATAGTTGCTCCCATAAATATCAAAATAAAATTTTGTATTTATGGAGGTCCAAAGTTAGGAACAAAAACAGGACAGTGGAGACATACAAGGAAACTGACTGAAAACAGACATGGAAGGTCACTAGACCAGAACGAGTGGAAAATAGTGAACGCTGGAAGAAATATTTACTTTGAAAAGAGAAAAGATAGAAGAGAGAGATAGATAGAGGACGTCCAAGCTTTAGAATGTCGTGAAAGAAAAGGAAAATGGTTACATGAGGAAAGGAAAGATGGACAATGATCATGTGTGAGCAACAAGAGAGAGAGAGAAAGAGAGGGAGAGACAGACAGACAGATAGAGAATGGTGAAGGGGAGAAAAAGGGAAGGATGGGGAGAAAACAGTATAGAGTAAAGTTGCATCAAAAAGGTTGAGATAAACTTATTTGGAAATGGATACATTGTGTTCAATTAGATAATGATATAAATAATATATATATATGGGTACAAGACATCACCAACTGTGTAAACAACATGATGTATGAAAACAAATGAGTTCAATATGCAAACAACAAGAGAAAAAATGGATACAGGATGACCCTTCATCAGTTGTTGGCTGTCTATATACTTCTCATTTCAAGCATTCAATGATAATATGAGTCTTTGAAGACAATTGCTCCTATAAATACCAAAATAAAATTTTGGATTTACAGAGAGCCACAGTTGGGAACAAAAACAGGACAGTGGAGACATATAAGGAAACCAAACAAAAACAAATATGGAAGGTCGTTATATATGGGCTTTTTTCAGTTTCCACTCATAAGACTTTGGTCAGCCCAAGGCTACAGTAGAAGGCACTTGCCCAAGGTGCCTGACAGTGGGTCTGAAAACAGAACCATGTGGTTGGGAAGCAAGCATCTTACCACACAGCTACACCTGTGCCTATGTATCTTCTAGTAATGTCAAATAAAGCTCTGACCTTGACTCTATTTCTGACTGGTAGCACAAATGTTGATATTGCTGGAGACTTGTAAGCCAAGCTACTTGAATTCGGTAACTGGTGATGAGACCCCAGAGTAGTGGTTCTCAACCATTTTTCACCTATGGACCCCTGTAATTCCTATTTTACTCTACTGGACCTCCATAACTATTCAATGTTTATAAAAAATCTTATTGTATTTCTATGATTAAATACTATTAGGAATTGTATTTAAGAAATTCGAATATTTTATTATAATGTAGAAGTATAACCACTTTATTGCAGCTTTTAGCCACAAAATCTTGTATGGACTCCCAGAGGCCATATGGACCCCGGTTGAAAAACACTGCCCTAGAATGTTAGTCACAAGCAGTATGATGTTAGCATGCCAGAATGCCCATCTGTGCCATACTGAGAAATTGGATATTAGTGTCTATGTAAAGAATAAAAACCCTGATACAGCCACACATGGTTGGTAAAAAGTGACAAGATTCCACCATGGAACCTTGGTAGAATTTGTTTTTGTCACTTTCAATGGTTTTTTCTATAGTTGCTTCTCTCTAAGTTATCTCCTTTGCCTTTGTAACAGTTTACAGTGATACTGTTACACCACTCATTGGGTACAGCAGCTTTCTGTATAACTTGATTTACTATTGGTTGGTAATCATGTATCCTATCTTATCAGATATTTTGAGTGTCTTCTCAAATATCACTGATGAACCCAATGTTTTCTCTCTCTTCATGCCCTTAATTGCTTTATCTACCAAGCTGCTGTCAACTTAAATTGCTGGTCTCTCTGTAGGATCAGCTTGAGGTTGCTCCTCTTTATCCCAAGCATTCTCCATGTTGAGCAACATCCCATAACAGTACTTCTCTCTCAAACATTGCTTTGCAATCCTGAGCACTTCATGCCTCTGATTCTCACATTATAAGACATGTACATGTCTCTTTCTTTGTTTCACTCCTTGTCAAATGTACCTGTTTCCTAGCTGATCTTATAGCTGTTTGATAATTCTCCCTACTACTGAGTTCCTTCCAGGTTTTCCAAGCCTGTCTCTTAGCTTTTACCACCCTATCAACCACATCATTCCACCAGCATGTTACCTTCAGTCTGGCTTGGTCTTTACTTCAGCCACTTTTGATCTGTAGCACTTAGTGGTTTATTTCATTGAAATTTATAGTTGCTATCTATATTACAGGTATCTAGATCTTTCTCCCTACAGTCATATACATCAATTAGCATTTCTCTTAACCTATTTCTAACTGCAGGATCTTTTAGTGCCCCTCTCTTCCTTCTCCATGCCATTATCTGTTTCTGTGTATGCCTACCTTTGACTCTTAAGTTGCTAGCCACTAATCTATGTTGTATAGTGCATTCTTCACCTATTTCATATTTACAATAGTATCTCTGACCATTTTCCTGGTAAAAATGTAATCTATCTGACTTGTGTATTTGCCAGATTTGTAGAAGAGATAGCTGGCTGATGTCTTAAAGTGTGTGTTGCAAATTGTTAGATCATTTGCATCACAGAATTTGAAGAGTCTTATTCCCACTTCATTCTTGAACCATGTGCATAGCTTCCATGTATGCTACAGAAGCCATTATCATATTGTTCAACATCTCTGTTGAAATTACTAGCCACAATAATGAAGTCATTGTCAGTCGTTATTGAGTAAGTTTGTCTGTCTGTAGAAGTGGTCCTTCTGTTCTTCTGCCAGTTCTGCCTGTGGAATATATGCCAAGATAAATGATGCTGTTGAGTTTTGTGTAATTAGCTTCTTCTTAATTATGCTATTGTACACCCTGATTACCTCAATTACTTTATCCATTTCTTGACTAATAGTACGTCTACTCCTCCCCTGCTGTCACTATTACTCACCCAGAAGAATTTGTACTACTGTCTCTTGCATATGAGGTGATTGGCTGATCCATTAGTCTCTGCTCCAGCATCTCCATAATCTTACCAGGCCTATCTCTCATTTGGAAAATAGTGAACGCTGGAAGAAATATTTACTTTGAAAAGAGAAAAGATAGAAGAGATAGATAGATAGATAGAGGACGTCCAGTCCTTAGAATGTCGTGTAGGAAAAGGAAAATGGTCACATGAGGAAAAGAAAGATGGACAATGATCATGTGTGAGCCTACAGTTACAGTTGCTACCCTAAAGTTTTGGAACCTATGGGAAGTATTGGGGTATCTTTGCCGGTTAAGCTTGGCTGTTGGTTCATTACAGTCTAACAGTATCTGTACATATAGCAAATAAGAAATGATGTGCCATAAACATCATACAATTCTGCGTAAGTTCTTCATCCCTCAAGTAGATGTTGATGATGATGGACTATAAGATAGAAGGTAGAGTCCTTCATCCTCAGCCAGTAGCTCTCATTCCACCACCATCTCACAACGGGCAACATCTTTTTTGGTAAGAACACATCCTGTTGTGATTCTTATTTATTCCCCTACATATTTCTCTTCAAATATATCTATGTATAGATATTGTACTGTATATATTTAGAAATTGTTATTTTAACATGAAATAGAGGTTTGTGTTGCTTGTTTTGCTGTTGCTGTTATTGTTGTTGTTGTTGTTGATGATGTTAGATTTTTATTTTTCAAAAAAATATCCACCGGCATGCATTCTCACTTTAAACTATAAAGCTCAATGGGAAAATTAATTTCATATTACAGCAAGATTTCCAGGAACACATTACTTTCGTAATGCGTGGGCTTCCAGCGTATATGTATGTGTGTGTGTGTGTGTCTGTATATAAATATATATATATATGCAAGGATAAATAGACAGCTACATGAACTTTGATTCTTGAAGAAAGTTTTCACAATAATGTAATATATAGCAGGTATATTATGTTTGGAAAGCATTCATGAAATTTTTAAAAATTGGAAACATTGAAAAAATGTAAATTTTTATATGTCACCTATTTTTTTATTCTCTCTCTCTCCTTCTTCTCCCTCAGTATGTGTGTGTGTATATATATGTGTGTGTGTGTGTATATATATATATATATATATATATATATATATTGGATATAATATATGCATAATGTATAATATGTATTGCATATTTCTTCTATGTAATCGTTGTTACCATGGCAGGTGGTTGGTAAAAATATCAAACAGCATAAACACAATAAAGACACATGCATACAGAAATGTATACATATGCATACACACACCTGTATAGGCATATATGCATACTGGTATTCATTTACATATGTGGATATACATAAGCATGCAGATGTACATACATACACACACACACACATATATGCAATCACATATCAATATACATACACATTTTTACATACATATTAATACACAGACATATATGCACATATGGACAATTACATGCACATGAACAAACACAATTGTGCATGCAAACATATGCACATATACCTCCATATGTACATTCATACTTACATATACACACCTTTCTAGAATTTAACACATGTAATTCTATATAGTTGTTGACAACTAAATTTCAGTGTAGGATCTTTGTTTATCAGAAACCAGCTCCTTCTTTATAGAAGATACCAACATGTTTCTTTGTATTTCTTCATGTATGTATGTATGTATGTATGTATGTATGTATGTGTGTGTGTGCATACATATCCATGCATACATACATACATACATACATACAAACAGATATATATATATATGTATATACATGTGTGTGTGTGTAGATATATATATATATATATATATATATATATATATATATATTTGCATGTATGTGTGTATATATGTATCTATGTATATGTGCATATACATGTGTGTGTATGTATATAATGTATGTATATATATATATTATATATACATATATATATATATATATATGTGTATATGGTGTGTGTGTGTGTGCACGTATGTGTGTATATATATATATATATATATATATATATATTATATATATATATATAATTTATGTATATATAAATATATATTTTATATATGTGTGTATATGTATATATAAATATTATATTTTATGTGTGTGTGTATGAGCATATATATATATATATATATATAAAAATATCATTTATCTTTGAA
>NC_142933.1:80286870-80289370 GCF_046866305.1 Octopus bimaculoides
CCACGCCCTCCTGTGACTTATGATCGTTTTCATTCTGTAATTAAAATCACAACCCAAAATTTTCTCTTACCCTTTTGCTCTCTTCTGCACATCACATGAATATTTCTTTCCTTTTTTTTTTTAACTCTTTTTAACTCCAAAATAATCAATTACTCTATGACGCAAAAGCAATTGATTGCAATTTGGCACGTATGAAGCATTTTGAGTTTCCTTCTTGTTATAAAAGACAAAATTATCTCATCCCTAGAGTTGTTCTCTTTCTCAGCCAGACACCTTGTTAATCTACGTGCTGTTTTCACCTAATCTCAATGCTTTTTGCTTCTTTTATTTTCATCTTTCATATTTTATTTGTTTCAGTTATTAGACCGTGGCCATGCTGGGGCACTACCTTGAAGGGTTTAGTTAAACAAATTGATCCCAGTACTTTTCTTTTTAAGCTTCCAACTTATTCTATTGGTCTCTTTTTGTCGAACCATCAAGTTACAGGGACATAAACAAATAAACACCAGATGTCACAGATGTCAAGTGATAGTGGGTCACACACACACACACACACACATACACACACACACACACATACATACATATATATACTCACATATATTCTTTTACTTGTTTCAGTCACTTGACTGCAGCCATGCTGAAGCACTGCCTTTAGTCGAACAGATCAACCCCAGGACTTATTCTTTGTAAGCCTAGTACTTATTCTATCCATCTCTTTTGCCGAGCCGCTAAGTTACAGGAATGTAAACACACCACATTTGGATGTCAAGCGATGGTGGGGGAACAAACACAAACACACAAATACATATATATAAATGTATGTATGTGTATATATATATATATATATATATATATATATATATATATATATATATATATATATATATATATATATATATATATACATATATGGCTTTCGTTGACATGGAGAAAGCCTTTGACAGGGTCCCCCGATCCCTTATCTAGTGGTCAATGAAGAAACTAGGGATATATGAATGGGTAATGAAAGCTGTGCAAGCCATGTACAGGGACACTGTCAGTAAGGTGAGGGTTGGCAACAAGCACAGTGAAGAATTTCGGGTAGAGGTAGGGGTCCACCAAGGTTCAGTCCTCAGCCCTCTCCTATTTATCATAGTCCTCCAGACAATAACAGAGGAATTCAATACAGGATGCCTCTGAGAGCTCCTCTATGCTGATGACCTTGCTCTAATTGCTGAGTCACTATCGGAACTAGAGGAAAAGTTTCAGGTGTGGAAGCAAGGATTAGAATTGAAGGGCCTTAGAGTCAACCTAGCTTAAACCAAAGTCTTAATAAGTATGAAGGCAGATAAACCACAAATCCCTTCAGGTAGATGGCCCTGCTCGATCTGTAGAAAAGGCGTAGGTAGAAACTCTATAAGATGTACCTAGTGTAAGCTATGGACACATAAGAGGTGCAGCAATATTAAAGGAAGGCTAACTAAGAAGTTAGTTTTTGTATGTAGCAGATGTTCAGGAGAAATAAACACTGAAAATTTGCAGTAAACACCTTCTTCCACATTCCAGGGAGAAAAACTAGACGTAGTTGATAGCTTCCGTTAGCCTGGGTAAAGTTCAAAGAGCTCTTACCTCTGCTGGTGACAAAGGGCTTCTCGCTCAGAGTAAAAGGAAGACTGTATGATGCATGTGTACGAACTGCCATGCTACATAGCAGTGAAACATGGGCCGTGACTGCTGAAGACATGTGTAAGCTTGCAAGGAATGAAGCCAGTATGCTCCGCTGGATGTGTAATGTCAGTGTGCATACTCAAGAGAAAAGTACCTTGAGAGAAAAGTTGGACCTAAGAAGCATCAGATGTGGTGTGCAAGAAAGACAACTGCACTGGTATGGTCATGTGGCAAGAATAGATGAGGACAGCTGTGTGAAAAAGTGCCACACCCTAGCAGTTGAGGGAACCTGTGGAAGAGGTAGACCCAGGAAGACCTGGGATGAGGTGGTGAAGCATGACCTTCGAACATTGGGCCTCACCGTGGCAATGACTACTGACCAAGACCTTTGGAAATATGCTGTGCTTGAGAAGACCTGGCAAGCCAAGTGAGACCATAACCCATGGCCTATGCCAGGGGTGTAACCAGTCCACTTATGCATACCTTTCCTTCGTTAGACACTAAACTCTGCTTGTGAAGACCTGTTGAAGCAAGTGAAATCAAATTCAATTTTGATGACTGGCATCTGTGCTAGTGGAGCGCTAAGAGCACCATCCGAGCATGATCATTGCCAGAGCAGCTGACTGGCTTCTGTGCCAGTGGCATGTAAAAAGCACCACTTGGGCGTGATCGTTACCAGTGTCGCCTTGTTGGCACTTCAAAAAATATTCAAGTGAGGTCGTTGCCAGTTCCACTGGACTGGCTCCTGTGCAGGTGGCACGTAAAAACACCATTTGAGCGTGGCCATTGCCAGTACCACCTGACTGGCCCTTGTGCCGGTGGCACATAAAAGCACCCACTACACTCTCAG
>NC_142933.1:80291870-80296870 GCF_046866305.1 Octopus bimaculoides
CATCTCATCCCAGGTCTTCCTGGGTCTACCTCTTCCACAGGTTCGCTAAACTGCCAGGGTGTGGCACTTTTTACACAGCTATCCTCATCCATTCTTGCCACATGACCATACCAGTGCAATCGTCTCTCTTGCACATCACAACTGATGCTTCTTAGGTCCAACTTTTCTCTCAATGTACTTACACTCTGTCAAGTATGCACACTGACATTACACATCCAGCGGAGCATAATGGCTTCATTCCTTGTGAGTTTACGCATGTCCTCAGCAATCACGGCCCATGTTTCACTACCATGTAGCATGGCTGTTCGTACACATGCGTCATACAGTCTGCCTTTTACTCTGAGCGAAAGGTAGAGAAAACATCAAAAATAAATATCACTGGCAATGATGAAGCTCAGAGAGGCAGCAATCATTTGTGAAGATGGAGCAATCATCATGAATGAGTGAGTGAAACGAAAGAAAGTAGCACTTAATACATTTGGTTGGAATTATATTTAATAACAATTTCACACACACACATACATACAGGGTGGTCCAAAAGTAGGTTTACAGTTATTCACCTATCTCTTTCACATTCATATATTAACAGTTTAATTATAAAAAAATATGAAATATGAATTTGTGGAGTGCATCAGGAAGCCAGGTATATGGTCAAATACGGTTCAGGAGGTCAAAGCTCAAAGGGTTAATGTTTCTAATGTATGTCTGTGTGTGTGAAAGAGAGAGAGAGACAGGTGTACTTACAAAGGTATTGTGAAAGTGTTATGGAGTATGTATGTATTAGTGTGTGTTCGTGCTGAGGTTATGTGTGTGTGTGTGTAGAAAAACTGCTTATTTGTGTGTGTATTTGAGCATAAATGTATTAGGACACGTGAGTGTAGATGAATATGTATATGTGAGTCAGGGTGTGTTTGTTAACTAAAATGTATGGAGTGTTTGAATCTGTTAGGTGTGAATGTTTGAAGAGTGAAAATAAGATCTTGTTCACACTGGAGATGAAAGTGTGGGGAACTATTTTATAGGACTACCTCAAACATTTAGTGATGCAAAGTGGAGTCATCCCAGAGTGGAAATGCCATGCAATATGGGAGTCATTACTAAGATAGATGTCATTAATGTGTCCAGAAAAGAAATCAGGCAAGTGACAATAGTATATGTGGTTAAGAAGCTTGCTTTGCAGCCAGATGGTTTTGGGTTCAGACCCAATATGCAGCACTTTGAGCAAGTGTCTTCTACTATATAACTCTAGACCTATTTCTAGCTCTAGCCTTCAGTCCAACCCAAACTTTGGCCCTAACACTAACCCTAATCCTTACCCAAAACATAAAACTCTAGCTTTAACTCTATCCCTAACCTTAACTGTTTCCATAACCCTAATACTCAAACTAACCCTAATCTTAATGCTAACTTTAATCCTAACCTTTACCTTAACCTTTACCCTAACCCTAACTCCCAACCACTAACCCAAACTTCCAACCCTTACTCTAAAACAAACTTTGACTCTAACCATAAGGCTAATTCCAACCCTAACCCTTATTCCTAATGCTAACCCCTTACTAGTGATCTCAAGTGCCTTTTCTTCTTTAATACAATAGAGTATGATTTGAGAGAGATTTGGCTTCTATTACCAGTAGGTCAAGCAACTGCATGAAGGCTGCCTCATTTGGTTCATTGATGGCTAAGTCAATAGGTTACATGGTAACAAACTAAAAAGTCAACAGCCTGTGTCATGTCACAACTACTGCGCTGAGAAAGATGCACAAGCTCAATGGTGTGCTGTATCATCTCTCTCTTCCTCTCTCCTATCACTACTCTACAATAATTCCTGTTCTTTTACAATTCTCTACTCTACAATAATTCCTGACCATATGATACACATGCCTCTCTGCTTCCAGCCATTCTTATTGTATTTCAACCACACGAAACACTTCCATTAGTCCTGCCTTCCCACTAGTGCATTTCTCTGGAGCTCTCTCCTGATCAATAGTTTCCATAATGGATATTATATTATTGAAGCTCAAGTTAAACATTAACCACATCAAATCACCAGTCTGGGAAAGCCTTCACCTTTACACTATGGAGTAAAAAAAAGACAAAGAAAAAACCCATTAACTGTCAACAGCTGAATTCACTTGGCTCTAATTATGGGCTGCAAATAATATAGTAGACTGCTGTAGGCAGTGGCTGTACTATAAAAGTAATGTGAGATTCATTAGCTTGCAAGGCCAAATTCTAGTTTTCCTACAGCCTTGAAGAAGGAAATGATAAATTAGTTGTGTATATTTCTCCTTGGAATCACTACATGAAGACTCAATTTTCATTGTTGTTACACTGAGTCACAAAAATTATACAAAATAAAATGTATCTTATAGTGTAACACATTTCAGCGCTGTATAACAAACCAATGTTCTGTTTTTATAGCTTGTTAACTTGGGTAGGGGTTGAAACAAAAGATCTCTTTTGAAGTCAATTAAGATAATAACTCACGATAAAATGAATCTAATTTGATTTTAACAAATCAAGCAGTTGACTCGCATGGGGCAGGCTGCATCATCATCATCGTTTAACGTCTGCTTTCCATGCTAGCATGGGTTGGATGATTTGACTGAGGACTGGTGAAACTGGATGGTAACACCAGGCTCCAATCTGATTTGACAGAGTTTCTACAGCTGGCTGCCCTTCCTAACGCCAACCACTCAGAGAGTGTAGTGGGTGCTTTTACGTGTCACCCGCACGAAGGCCAGTCAGGCGGTACTGGCAACAGCCATGCTCAAAATGGTGTATTTTATGTGCCACCCGCACAAGAGCCAGTCCAGGGGCACTGGCAACGATCTCGCTCGAAAATCCTACGAAGGCCAGTCAGGCGGTACTGGCAACGGCCACACTCAAAATGGTGTATTTTATGTGCCACCCGCACAAGAGCCAGTCCAGGGGCACTGGCAACGATCTCGCTCGAAAATCCTTACGCATGTCACGGGCACAAGTGCCAGAAAGGCAACGCTGGGCACAGGTGCTATCCCGATTTCGCTTTCGCTTGCCCCAATAAGTCTTCGCAAGCTGAGTTCCATGTCCAATGAAGGAGACGACGTTGACACGGGTGCCAGTCGTCGAATTTAGTTCGATTTCACTTGCCTCAACAAGTCTTCGCAAGCGAAGTTTAGTGTCCAATGTAGGAAATGTACGCATAAGTGGGCTGGCTACACCCCTGGCAGAGGCCTTGGATTTAGGTCTCACTTGGCTTGCCAGGTCTTCTCACGCACAGCACATTTCCAAAGGTCTCGGTCAGAAGTCATCGCCTCGGTGAGGCCCAATGTTTAAAGGTCTTACCTCACCACCTCAGCCCAGGTCTTCCTGGGCCTATCTCTTCCATGGGTTCCCTCAACTGTTAGGGTGTGGCACTTTTTCACGCAGCTATCCTCGTCCATTCTCACCACATGTCCATACCAGCGCAATCGTCTCTCTTGCACACCACAACTGATGCTTCTTATGTTCAGCTTTTCTCTCAAGATACTTACACTCTGTCGGGTATGCACACTGACATTACACATGTCCTCAGCAGTAACAGCCCATGTTTCACTGCCATGTAGCATGGCTGTTCGTACACATGCATCATACAGTCTGCCTTTTACTCAGATTGAGAGTCCCTTTGTCACCAGCAGAGATAAGAGCTCTCTGAACTTTGCCCAGGCTATTCTTATTCTAGCAGCTACACTTTGAGTGCACCCACCCCCACTACTAACTTGGTCACCCAGATAGCGGAAGCTATCAACTACCTCTAGTTTTTCTCCCTGGAATGAGACAGAAGTTGTTTCCTGTTTGTTTACAGTGTTTATTGCACCTGAACATCTGCCACATACAAAAACTAACTTCCTAGTTAACCTGCCTTTGATATTGCTGCACTTCTTATGTGTCCATAGCTTGCACAAATAAATTCTGGGATTAAATATTGGATTAAAAACCTCCTTTGGATGCAAAACCCAATAGTTAAATGAAAATTTTTGGTGAAAATTTTGATGAAAATTTTTGTGAAAATTTTGATGAAAATTTTTGATGAAAATTTTGACAAAAATTTTTGATCAAAATTTTTGGTGAAAATTTTGATGAAAATTTTCACCAAAAATTTTCGTCAAAATTTTCATCAAAAATTTTCATCAAAATTTTCACCAAAAATTTTCATCAAAATTTTCATCAAAAATTTTCATCAAAATTTTCACCAAAAATTTTCATCAAACATGTTCGTCAAACATTTTCGTCAAATATTTTCATCAAAAATTTTCATCCAAAATTTTCTGCAAAATTTTAACCAAAAATCTTCATCAAAATTTTCATCAAAAATTTTTATCAAAAATTTCACCAAAAATTTTCATCAAAAATTTTCGTCAAAATTTTAACCAAAAATCTTCATCAAAATTTTCATCAAAAATTTTCATCAAAATTTTCACCAAAAATTTTCATCAAAATTTTCATCAAAAATTTTCATCAAAATTTTCACCAAAAATTTTCATCAAACATTTTCGTCAAATATTTTCATCAAAAATTTTCATCAAAATTTTCTGCAAAATTTTAACCAAAAATCTTCATCAAAATTTTCATCAAAAATTTTTATCAAAAATTTCACCAAAAATTTTCATCAAAAATTTTCATCAAAATTTTCACCAAAAATTTTCATCAAAAATTTTCATCAAACATTTTCGTCAAACATTTTCGTCAAATATTTTCATCAAAAATTTTCATCAAAATTTTCTGCAAAATTTTAACCAAAAATTTTCATCAAAATTTTCACCAAAAATTTTCTGCTGGCATAACTCTCAGGGTCATTGTGGCACACAAGGTAGCACATCACAACAAGGATGGAACTTTGTATCTGATAGGGAAAAATGTAGGTGGCTAGAAATTCTAGAAGGTTGATATTCTGGAAAGAACAGATGCTGAAAAAGTAGTAAGCAAAAGGACCTGAGTTATAGTATTGGTAATGAAAAGAGGAAAACTGGGTATGTCTG
>NC_142933.1:80301870-80336870 GCF_046866305.1 Octopus bimaculoides
TACACAAAAATGAAAATAACACTGACATCTCATTTTAACAGATATATTTACCAAAATTACATTAAAATATTTTGAAATACTAAAGAGTAAATTTATTCAATAAAATCACCATTGGCTTCAACCATGGCCTCCAGACGACTTTGGAATCTCCTGTAACTCTTTTGGACAGTCTCCTTGTTTAAGTTGGTGAATGCTGCCATAATCATTGCCTTCAGTTCATCTTTGGTGTTTGAAGGAGTTCTGTTGGTCTCTCACTCAAGTTCACCCCACACATAATAATCAAGGGGATTGTGGTTTGGGGAGTTAGGTGGCCAGATTTTAGAGGTGATGTGATCACAGAAATTATCTGACAGCCATGACTGGGTTCTCCTGCTTGTGTGCCAGACATAAGGTCTTCCAGCAACCACCCTCTTGACCCAGGGCACCACTACCGCCTCCAGGTACTTGATGTAGGCCTCCATGCTGAGTCTGAGGCCATGTGGGAAGATGAATGGAGGCATAATGTTGCCATCACTAGTGATCACTCCAAACACCATGATGTTGACTGGATGTTTGATTTTTATCACTCTCGATACATGTCCTCAGATTGCACTGTCCTCAGATTGACATCCAGATACTCTGAAATGTTCGTATTGGAGCTTCCAGTGCAAATGCCAAGCAGTACAGCATGTCAATTCCAAGTTTCTGGCAGAGTGAATTGCATCATGGTGCTGCTTTTCTCAGACAGTACCCAACTGACACTACTATACTGTGTAGTCAATAAAATAAAAAACAAACAATGCGCATGTGCAAAATAAAAAATATAAAATGGCAACAATTTAGCTATTGCACCCTGTATGTGGGGGCGATGTATATGTGTGCTTGATCCTCCTTGTCTTGACATTGTATAGTTGTAAATGTGTGTGTCATTGTCATACAAGCTTTGTCATTCATTTTCAATATACTATGAGAGCATGTCTGGTCATGGGGAAATATTACCTTACATAGAAACAGGTAGGAGTTGGTGACAGGAAGGGTGTCAGTTATTAAAATATCTGCTTCAATAAGCTCTGTCTGATCCATGCAAGCATGGGAAAGGAAGTGTTATTACGATGATGATGATGAAGTAGGGTGTTATTTCAAAAAGCAACAGAATTGAGATCTTAAAACCACATAAAAACTTTAGTGTGAGCATGTAACAAGCACTGGTGCTGGTGCCACATAAAAAGAAGCTCTGGTACTGATGCCACATAACACGCACTGGTGCTGGTGTTATGTAAGAAAGCACTGGTGTTGGCACCAAGTAAAAAGCATTGGTGCTGGTACCTAGTAAAGTAGTTGGCTTTAGGAAGGGCATCCAGCCATGAAAACCAAGCTAAAACAGACAATGGATCCTGGTGCAGTTCCTGTCAAGCCATCCAACCCATGCTAGCATGGAAAACAGACATTAAATGATGATGATAATCATGATTGACAACTTAGAAACACATTGATTTGTATTATTGTTGTTATTGTTCTTATTCTTGCACCATTGTTGTTGTTGCCATTCAGATGATATAACCTTTGTCAGATATTCTCAAAAATCAAGACCTCTAATAGTCAACCAAATTATGTCCACCTTCCCTTCAAATGACCAATGCTGTTTTAAATCTTTAACATTCTGATTACTCTGTCAAATGTAATGCTTATTTATTCATATTGTTTTGAATTAAGCATACATTATCTCATTGCTTTGAGATTTCAATAATGTGATTGTTCATTTTTAGAATGATATCATAGGGTAGGTGTGAGGCCAGATCTGGCCAGTTTGAACATAAAACAGGTAGAATATTTGGGCTGGACTGGCTCCTGTGCAAGTGGCACGTAAAATACACCATTTCGAGCATGGCCGTTGCCAGTACCTCCTGACTGGCCTTTGTGCCGGTGGCACGTAAAAGCACCCACTACACTCTCGGAGTGGTTGGCGTTACGAAGGGCATCCAGCTGTAGAAACTCTGCCAAATCAGATTGGACCCCGGTGTAGCCATCTGGATCACCAGTCCTCAGTCAATCGTCCAACCCATGCTAGCATGGAAAGCGGACGTTAAACAATGATAATGATGATGATGATGATGATGATGATGATGGCCAGTTTAAACACCAAACGATTAAGATATGAGCAAATGAGATAATTACCCAAGGGTTCCTCAAATCTAGGGTCCATGATGCATTGCTTCACCCCAGGAGCTATGATCTATCAAAAATGCTAAGACATATAATAACAAAGTGGACAGTAAATTTAATGAAAAATGTTCAGGTTGCCATACTAAATAATGTAATATAACCTACAGCTACTGGTACTTATAATTTTAAAGTCTGATGCTTATTCTATTCATCTCCTTTGCTGAACCACTAAGTTGCAGGGATATAAACAAACCAAATAATCATACATATATGTGTATATATATATATATATATATATATATATATATATATATATATATTCGTGCGGGTGACATTCGTGCGGGTGACACGTAAAAGCACCCACTACACTCTCTGAGTGGTTGGCGTTAGGAAGGGCATCCAGCTGTAGAAACTCTGCCAAATCAGACTGGAGCCTGGTATTGCCATCCGGTTTCACCAGTCCTCAGTCAAATCGTCCAACCCATGCTAGCATGGAAAGTGGACGTTAAACGATGATGATGATGATGATGATGATGATATATATTTTATTTATTATCTTTTACAAGTTTCAATCATTAGACTGCAACCATGCTGGAGTACCACCTTCAAGAATTTTTAGTTGAAGGAATCAATTCTAGTACTTATGTTTGTTTAAGCCTTGTACCTATTCTATCATTCTCTTTTGCCAAACTGCTAAGTTATTGGTTGTCAAGTAGTGGTGGGGGACAAACAAAGACACATAGTCTAGGGCTACAGTAGAAGACACTTGCCCAAGGTGCCATGCAGTTGGGACTGAACCCAAGACACATGGTTAGGAAGCAAGCTTCTTAACTACACAGCCACACCTACACCTAAAGAAAAAGTGGATGGCTGCTCATGGGATTAGAACACACACCTTCTGTGAAAATAACAGATGTGCTACCTTTACACTGTTTATTTGTTTATTATTTGTTTTCTTTTTCTTTTCTTTTTTTTCTTAGAATTCATCGAAAAATGTCGAGAGATTTATTCCGTGCTTTGCAGCCAACGTAGTCCACGTGACCCGGTTGTGGTTCCCACCTCCGATTTAGCCAATGTCCAGTCAACTCCAGCCAATAATGCACCACCAGCAGATGGCGTTGAGACAGCAAGCTTACTGCGAGCGGTTGGTCATCTTTGCAAGACCAGTAAAATAAGGTAACAACAGTATTAGTAATAGTAGCAGCAGCAGCAGTAGTAGTAGTAGTAGTGGTAATAGTAGTAGTAAAAGTAGTAGTATTGATGATGGTAATGGTAGTGGAAGTATCAATAGTGGTGATGGCACTGGTAGCTGTGGCAGTGGTGTGATGTAGAGCCAGTGACAAGTACTGCTTATAACCCTTTTGCTAGTAACCAAATCTCCTATCATCTAAACTGTCATGGGCAAACTGCAACCTGTCAGACTTTCTGAATGGCATACCAAATGAAAAAATTCAGTTCTATATTTAAGAGATTAGGAATTATGTACATTATTTACATTTGATGGATATTTGTTCTCATTTTGTTTGTTGTTAACACAGCGTTTCGGTTGATATACCCTCCAGCCTTCATCAGGTGTGTTGGAGAAATTTCGAACCTGGGTCCTCATTCCTAAGGTATTTTTCGATGTTGTTGTTATTATTATTATTATTATTATTATTATTATCATCATTATTATTATTATTATTATTATTCAGGTCACTTCCTGGAATCGAACTCGGAATCTTAGGGTTAGTAGCCCACGCTCTTAACCACTACACCCATGGGCATATGGCGTAGTGATTAAGAGCACAGGCTACTAACCCCAAGATTCCGAGTTCGATTCCAGGCAGTGACCTGAATAATAATGATAATAATAACAGCAACAACATCGATAAGTACTTTAGGAATGAGAACCCAAGTTTGAAATCTCCTCAAGACACCTGATGAAGGCTGAAACATTGTGTTAACAACAAACAAGATGAGGACAAATATCCGTCAAATGTAAATAATGTAAATGAAAAATTATCTTGAAATTTTTTTAGTAGTGTAGCCCACTTCTCAAAAAGCAGTTTCCCATACCTAATTTAGATTCTACTTTAACAGAAATAATGAAAAAGTGGTAAATATCATTATCATCAATCATCATCATCATCATTTAACGTCTGTTGTCCATGCTGGCATGGGTTGGACGGTCTGACTGGGGCTAGCAAGCTGGAAGCTGCACCAGGCTCCAGTCTGATTTGGCATGGTTTCTACAGCTGGATGCCCTTCCTAACACCAAACATTCCAAGAGTGTAATGGGTGCTTTTACGTGCCACTGGCATGGGTGCCATTTGCATGACACTGGTATCTTCTCAAATATGACCTTATACCAAAGGTCTTAATCATTGCATTTGTGTGACCCAACACTCAAAACGAGCTCAGCTTCTTTGCCTCCATGAGGCCCCATGCCCGAAAGGTGCCTTTTACGTGCCACCAGCATGAGTGCCAGTTATGTGACACCAGCATCAGCTACAACTATGATTTCACTTGACTTGACGGGCCTTCTCAAGCACAGCATATTGCCAAAGGTCTCGGTCACTAGTCATTGCCTTTGTAAAGCCCCAAAGTTCGAAGATCATGCTTCAACACCTTGTCCCATGTGTTCCTGGATCTACCTCTACCACAAGTTCCCTCCACAGTTAAAGATCAGCACTTCTTTACTCAGCTGTCCTTGTCCATACACATCACATGACCATACCAGAGCAGTCATCTCTCTTGCACACCACATCTGATGCTTCTTATGCCTAACTTTTCTCTCAAGATGCTTACTGATTAGAAAAATAATTCATTTAGAGTAATTATGAGTAAATTAGTAATTTACAGTAAATTAGTACAGTATCATGGAAAAAAAAAAGTGTATGTTTCAAGAATATAAAAACAAATACGTAAAAGTAAAATTTTATTCTAGGTTTTATATTTGTCGGCTAAATTTTAAAAGTTTTTACTTCCTTTTTTTTTCTGCAAACATTTTCAAATCTAAGCATGCTGTGTGGTTAAAAAATTTGTTTCCATATAGCACCGTAATCAAGTAAAGTGTCTGCCCCAGGCCAACCCAATCCTTGTGAGTGGGTTTGGTAGATGGAGACTGAAAGAAGACCATCATGTGTGTGTGTGTGTGTTTGTATCTTCTTGTCTTGAGATTGTGTTATAGTTGTGAACAATTGTCACCATGCAAATGGTGTTCCTCATTGCCAATCTTCTGCAAAACCATGTCCAGTCATAGGGAAATATTCTTTTTTACTCTAGGTACAAGGACTGAAATTTTTGGGGAGGGGGACTAGTTGATTAGATCAACCCCAGTATGCAACCGGTACTTAATTTATTGACCCTGAAAAGATAAAAAGCAAAGTCAACCTTGGCGGATTTTGAACTCAGAATGTAAAGACAGATGAAATACTGCTAAGCATTGTGCCCAGTGTGCTAACATTTCTGCCAGCTTGTTACTTTAGTCATAGGGAAATATTACTGTGGCTGTGTGATAAGAAGCTTGCTTCCCAACCACACAGTTCCAGGTTCAGTCCCACTGCATAGTACCTTGGGCAAGTGGCTTCTACTATAGCCTCGGGCTGACCAAAGCCTTGTGAGTGGATTTGGAAGATGCAAACTGGAAAGAAACCTATCATATCTTTATCTGTATGTGTGTGTGTATAAGTATGTCTTTGTGTCTATGTTTGTCCCCTGCCACTGTTTGACAACCAGTGTTGGTTTGTTTACATCCCCATAACTTAGCAGTTCAGCAAAGAGAGACTGATGAATTAAGTGCCAAGCTTAAAAAAGCAAATAAGCACTGGGGTTGATTTATTTGACTGAAAGTTCTACAAGACGGTGCCCCAGCATGGCCATAGTCTAATAACTGAAACAAGTAAATGATAAAAGATTACTTAGAAACAAATAATGGCTGTTAACAAGGAAGGCATCTATCCATAGAAAATCTGCCTCAGTGAATTCCTTCTAACCCATGCAAGCATGGAAAAGTGGACATTAAAACAACAATAGGAGTGGTAGCAGTGATGACAACTGTGACATTTCTATGAAACTTGGATACAATAATTATAAATAAATCAACATTCCTAAGCCTACAGAATATTGGTAACAACTTCTTAAAGCAATTTATTTAAAATATAGTGAATCCATGTAGCTGTATTTGATGTATTGGGACTGTGTGGTAGGAAACTTGCTTCTGTTATAGTCTCAGACCGACCAATGACTTGTGAGAGGATTTGATAAATGGAAACTGAAAGAATCCTGCACGTGTGTGTTTGTGTGTCCCCCACCATTGCCTAACAACTGGTGTTGGTATATTTATGTCCCCAACACTTACCAGTTTAGCATAAGAGACTGATAAAATAAGTACCAGGCTTTAAAGAAAATAGTAAGTACTGAATTCAATTCATTTGACTGTCAATTCTCCAAAGTGGTGCCCCAGCATGGCTGCAGTCAAATGACTGAAACAAGTAAAAAAGAAAAGAGCGATAACAGACTATGTTAGGTACCAATAACTTGGATATGGTCAGGTACTGCCGCTAGTCTTCTTAAAACAGTGTAAATATTCACTAGAACTACAGTTAGCTGAGTCGGTAGAGCATCAGAGATTATACATTTAGATATTTAGTCATGCACTTACTTTATGTTCTGACTTCAAGTCCTAGCCAGATTACCTTTGCCTTTCATCATCATCATCATTATCATTTAACATTTTCTTTTTCATGCTGACATGGGTCAAATGGAATTATGCTGAGGCAGCTTTTCTACAGTCAGATACCCTTCTAGTCACCCCCACCCACCCCCCGCCACTTGTTTCCAAGTGAGGTAATATATCTACCCATAGCATGATACATCTTTTTATGAAAAACTAGAAATGAACAGCCTCATTTATATGACAATGATGATGATTTTCAATCGTAATGTGATGTCTCGACATGCATACACATACACACACATGCACACATATACAAATATATGTATGTGTGTCTATGTGTATGTATACACACACACAAGGCACATGGCTTAGTGGTTTGGGGTGCTGCACTCATTATCATGAGATCATGATAGCCAGAAAACTGCCTGTAACCATTTGCATGCGATCAGTTAGAGGCTGTCTTGTTGTCTCCTCTTGAAGGTGATGTCTCAGGGATGGCCACAAACCAAATAATGAAACTAGTAAAATAATAAAAGATTATACATTTGACATTTTTAATAAAATAATTTGTTAATAATTTGTTTTCAGCTCTCCTGCACCTGATGTCCTCCAAGATATTTTAACACCAATGGCAACTGTTCGAGTGTCCTTTTATGAATTTCTAATGATATTGGCAAAGAGTGAAACAGTAAACAACTCATTAGGTATGTGATTTATTTTCATTTTATTATTAAGCCATTATATGAGTAGTGGAATTGCAGAAACAGTAAAAGAAAATGAATCTCTGATACTTTCACCAGTGAATGACCTGTTCCTTGAGCTAGCATAAAAGTGGCTGAGCACTCCACAGACATGTGTTAGCAATAAAGATCTCCTTTGGTCATGAATGACCATGGTATTGCTCCTAGAAAGTTTCCCTCTGAGGCACAAGTCTGGGCAAGGTAGTTTATGAAAGACCAGCAGTTGCCTATGCATACCAGCCTCCCCTCTCAATGCCAATGATGTTATCCAAAGGGAAGACAAAGGCCAATACAGCTTGGCACCAGTGACATTGCAACTCATTTCTACAGCTGAGTGAACTGGAGCAACATGAAATAAAGTGTCTTTATTCAAGAACACGACACACAGTCTGATCCGGGAATCGAACAGGCTACCTCATGATTGTGAGCCTGACGCTCCAACCACTGAACTATGTGCTTGTTCTCAGTGTAATTCACTTGCAGAATCAGCATGAATTACTATGTGTGACAAGGCTTGACCTTTGAATCAAAAATGTATAGTGCAAGCTCCTAGTAGGGCCTCCCAAATGGAAAGATCAAAGGATAGACGCCAGACTAATATGGATCACATCTTTCCAGAAGCAAAAATGGATTTGTGCAGGGTCAACACCCCTACCTAGAGAAAAAAAAGCAAAGTCACTAAAGCATTGGTAACAATTCAAAACCAACATCTGGGAGATGAAGGCTTCTTCTCAAGAAAATGCAAGAACAAATCCCAAAAGGGAGGCAGAAGAGAGGATGCCCTTGAGATACTGAGACAGAGGTGAGAAATCAGGGACCCAGCTATTGATCATTGAAGCTCATAATTCCAGCCTTTGAGGATATGAAAGAGCAGATGAGAGTTGCCACTCCTCCATTATGTCAAGTAGCTTCACCTGCAGCAAATGTCATAACTGCTGCAGATCAAGAGCACGACTTGTAATCCACATGTGAGACTCCCAGAGTTGCTTACTGAATAAGAGCAATCAATGTCAACTTATGATGGACAGCCGAATAACTGGAGAGAAGCAGAAAAGATAGCCTAGAGTTAGGAAACGTTGAGAAAAATCCATCAACGGTCTATGCTCCAGAGGGAGTGAAGGACTTAAGTAAATACTGGAGTCAATCTAATTAACTGGTCCTCCTTTCCTCAAAAACTGCTGCTCTTGTGCATAAGTTGGAAACCATTATCAATCATCATTATTTTCATCATAATTCTCTCTCTTCATTATCAATTCGATTGATATTCAGAATAAAATATAAATTGTTCAAATTTCCTAAAAGCAATTTTTTTGTTGCTTTCTTGTTTGTTTTTTCTGTGTATTTTTTCAAATTTTTCTATTATTTCACTGCTTTCTTTCAACTTCATATACCACTGTAATATCTGATACATACATACATATGTGTGTGTATTTGTGTGCGCATGCACGTGTGTATGTGTATATGTGTGTGTGTGTGTGTGTGTGTGTGTATTAGTTATCAAATTCTTCCTATCTTGTCTGTTGGTATTTGATTTATTGCTGACAGTATTAACATATCATTTTCTCTATGAGTGTGTGTGTGTGTATGTGTGTGTGTGTCTGTGTCTGTGTCTGTGTGTGTGTGTAATGACAAGAGACTTTTTGTGATGATGTCATGCTTTTGCACAGAAACAAAATGTTACTTGTTAAATTGCTGTTGTACTGTAATGTATTTAAATAATCTAATCAGAACTATAACCGATACATAGTTTTATGCATGCATATATAACCAAATGTGGTAGCCAAATAATGACATAAGAACTCTTGAATGCACATACAAGATTTACACTCAAAGTATACTAAATATATACACATGTATGTGTGTGTGTGTGTGTGTGTAAAATAATAAATAATATCCATTTTTTTTTAGTTTATTTGTCTTTTGTCTATTCACCTTGTGCTGTATTAAATACTTGATGTGGTTTTAGAGTCAGGTTCTGACTGCTATTTCAAGCATGATGGTATATCTCTTAGCTACCCTTATTTATAATTTTGATAATTATTATAACCTATGAATGCTTTTTTCTTCCTATGCTGCCACTAGATTTGATCGCTATTTGAAATAACAATCTTATCCTTATTTATATTGATATTTTATATATGTATGTAGGTATATATATATATGTTGCACTGGTTTAGTCATGTGATATGGATGATGACAACTGCATAAAGAAGTACTGAGCTCTAATTGTGAAGGGTTTCTGTGCAAGGGGGTAGACCCAGGAAGATGTGGGATGAAGTGGTGAGAAGGGGTCTTCAGACACTGGGACTCACTGAGGAAATGACAAGGGACTGGAAGACGTGGTGATTTGCTGTACTTGATAAGACACATCAAGCTAAATAAAATCTCTGTGTTCCATATATGCAGGCTTGTTCTTTCAGGTGTGGATGCCACTTAAAAAGCACCCATGCCAGTGTTACGTTAACGCACAAATTGTAATGGGTGCTTTTATGTGCCACCAGCACAGGTACCATTTGTGTGACACTAGTACCTAGGTCTTCTCAAGCACAGTATAATATATATGTATACACACACACACACACACACACACATGGAAGGTTGTAACTCTAAATGAATACTACAAGACTGGAATGACATATCCAACCCATGCCAACATGGAAAACAAACATAAATGATAATAATAAGGATGATGATGATGATGCTTACAAACTAGGGATTAATGTATAATTTCTTTCTATGCCACCAAAGAATATGCCACCAAAGAAAAGACATAATCTCTTCAGAAACAAGTATAAAGCAAGGAGGATTGTAGAAAACTGAAGGTGAGAGTCTGAAGAGATAAGCGAGATGAGATTTTCTCAAAATCAGCAAAGGCATGCTGCAGCACATCAGATGGAGTCTCAAGAAAGAAGGGAGATGAGACTTTCCCAAGATCAGTAAATGCATGATGCAGCACTTAATACTAGATCATTAAATCAATGTTTTAATGATTAGACAGAGGTCCAATAGAATAGCTCTCAGAAACAGACTATGTACAAATTCGTTCTGAAGCTGTTTTCAGATATGATCCATCCCATTCTTATAAAAATGATAACTCTGTCCGAATTAGTATGCTAAACACAAATTGTCATTTCTGTAGAGGTTTAAAATTTTCAAATGAAACAAATGGTATGTGGTGCTCAGGTTGTCAGGTAACATTGCCAACACTACCAGCTCATTCTGAGCCTTATGGATCTTCTAGAAGGCACTTCCATCCAGTCAAAGGATTTTCTAAACAATATCAAACAATACAAATCTGCATTTCAAATGACATCGTGTACTGCATCTAAGAAGATAGTTAAACATGAATTTATGCTGACTTCAAAGTTCAGGGGCAAGTCTATCACCTCATTGGTTCTCTGTTACCCACAAATGAACAACCACAGTTCCTCCAAATTTACTTTATGAGTGATGTAGGACAACAAACCTGAAGGAGGTGTCAAAATTTCAGATGATGGGTCATGTTAGACACAGCGCCGACTACTGCAAAAGAGAGTATATCCACTGACAGCTTTTCAGTGCATTCAAAAATCACATAACCCCCACCCCCAATTTTCCATGGCAGGTTAGGGCCTGAAATACTCCAAATGGATGCATAGCTTGTTGCTTAGTCGAATTAGCCCAGCATTTACTCCACAAATGTTTTGTTGTCAATGCTGCACTTTCCCATATCACCTGTTTCAAAATAACTGTAATATATTATATACAAACTATGCCATTTTAATCCCGAGCAACGCTGGGTATCTAGTATGTATATATATATATATATATATATATATGGAAGACAGATGTTAAAAAAAAGAGATGTATATTAAATATATATATATATATATATATATATATATATATATATATATATATATATATATATATATACATATATATTTAATATACATCTCTTTTTTTTAACATCTGTCTTCCATGCCATCATGGGTTGGCTGATTTGACTGGAGGTGGTAAACCAGAGGGACTGCACCAATTTCCAGCATCTGCTTTGGCATGGTTTTTATGGTTGGCTGCCCTCCCTAATGTCAACCACTTTACATCATATAAACATGTATGCATTATGTGTGTGTGTGTGTGTGTGTGTGCATGCATATGTACATGCATACATATAAAGGGAAAATAGTGAATATAGTAGAACAAAGATTAAACACTTAGTTTAAAACCTATAATAATCTGCTATTTTGGTGAAAATATTCATTTTCTAAAAATGAAAAGAACAGGAGAACAAGTCTATATAATATAAGAAAGCTGCATATTTTTGAAATGTGATAAAAAACATTGAGTTGTAAATTGTGATGCATGGGTATGTCTGAAAATACTTTTCTGAAATCTATTACCAGTATGTGTAGATTGTTGAGAAATATATATAGTGTATCTTTTTTAACATAGCACCAAAACATTTGTATGAAATTGGTTTTCACGCAAATTGATAGTTTGAACACATTCAGGTGAATATTTCTCTTCTAGGATGAAAAAATTGTGAGCCATTAGATCCACCTGATTGCCTTGTAAGGGTTACAATTCCATTAAGAAATTCAGTTTTTCTCATCTAAAGTAAAAGTATCCTTTAAAGAAGAGTACTTATAACTGGTATTGATACCTAAGTCGTTCATCAATTAGTGCTATCACCATAAATAATTGATTAGCAGAAGATTATTTCAATGAGAAATTTCTCAAAAACAAGCACTGGTGTGGCTATAAGCTGTGGCATGGCTGTGTGGTTAAAAAAGCTTGTTTTGCAACCCTGTAGTTTCAGGTTCAGTTCCACTGTGAGGCATCTTCAGCAAGTGGCTTTCAGCTGTAGCACCAGGTTAACTAATGCCTTGCAAGTGAATTTGTTTGATGGAAACTGTTGAAGTCCAGCATATGTATGTATGTGTGTGTGTGTCTGTGTGTATGTATGTATGTATGTATGTATGTATGTATGCATATTTATGCATATGTATGTAGCTTGTTGAATATCTATCTATCTATATATATATATATATATATATATATATATATATATGTATGTATGTATGTATATCTATATCTGTGTGTGTCTTTGTGTCTGTGTTTGTCCCCTCATCACCACATGACAACCGGTGTTGGTGTGTTTACATCCCCATAACAGTGGGTCAGCAAAAGAGACTAATAGGATAAGTACTAGGCTTAAAAAAAGTCCTAGGGTCAATTTGTTTGGCTAAAACCCTTCACGGCGATGCTCCAGCTTGGCCTCAGTCAAATGACTGAGACAAGTAAAAGAATTCAAGAATAAAAGAATATATATATATATATATACACACACACACACATGCATACGTGTGTGTGTGTGTTTGCGCTTGTCCTCTACCACTGCTAGACGAATGGAGTTTGTTTATTTCCTTGTATCTTAATGGTTCAGATCAATTTGACCATAGTCCAATAACTAAACCAAACAAAACAACAAAAGATAGTCACACAAATCAGCCAACAAGGGAACCTCTATGCAAATCATGTCACTTGCCAAATCTCCACCAAATCAAAATAATGAGTTGGCTACAGTAGGAAAGCCTTTGTCTGTAGGTTTGTTTGGTCAAAGTTGACCTGGATAGAAGCACCTACATTGCCAGAATACAATGACATTAGATTTAAGGCAAAGAAAAATTCACTTTCTTGTAGAAAAAAATGACTTGTGAAACATTTTCATTCAATGCTAAGTTTTCATTAGGTTCTAGTATCAAGAACTGGCATTTACATCACATCATCATGCTTCAGTTCACATGAATAATTGTGAAAAGATTTGCTGAAGGATACAGTCAGACATCAAATGACATTAAAGAAACATTGATGGAAAGTATTTAGAAAGATTTGGAGTAAAAATTGAAGTTGGGTGGGAGCTAATGAAACCAATGCTTTGAAAGTGTGTGTGTGCACACGCGCGTGCATGCGTGTGCGAGTGTGTGTGTGTATTTAATGGAACAAACAGGAAAAATATAATTCAATACATGAGTTGATACATATCTTTTTTAATTGAAAGAAAAGATACTAAAGTGACTTAAGGGTCAAGAGTTTTATGCATGATATGCATAAAACATTCAGCCCTTGAATCACTTCTGTAACTTTTTTGTCAATACATACATAAATATATACATGCATGCATGTGTACATGCATATATGTATGCATGTAATAATGAAAAAAATGTGTGTGTAAATTTTGTTCATGTCTTTGCAGCTCACAAGCATTTGAAGTTTATTATGTGCAGTGGTCACTCCTCATCCTTATTATCATCATTTAATGTCTTTTTTCTATGATGGCCTGATTTAGATGGTTTGACAGAGTCCAACAATCCACAGCTATGTTGGGCCCAGTGTTGGTGTTGGCATAGATTCTACAGCTAAATGACTTTGCTAATGCCAACCACATTACAGTGTTTACAGTCCTGACATTGATCCATCCATCCATCCATCCATCCATCCACTCATCTATATACTTACATACACACTGAATTTAAATATGAGTTACTAAGTTTCATGTTGTGGAAACACAATAATTTGGCAGATGTATATATATCATACCTTGTATCTCCAAACAATACTTGAGGCTCAAATATACAACATGGTTGGTCTTAAGGATTGCTTGGAGACAGAAGGTAAGATATATAAATCTGCTGAATTATTGTATTTCCACAATATAAAACTACTAGAAACTGCATTTTAAAATTCTGTATATAT
The DNA here is from genome assembly GCF_046866305.1 of Octopus bimaculoides. Taxonomy (NCBI): domain Eukaryota; kingdom Metazoa; phylum Mollusca; class Cephalopoda; order Octopoda; family Octopodidae; genus Octopus; species Octopus bimaculoides. The sequence continues at coordinate 80,316,151 of NC_142933.1, forward strand.
TAAACGATATTTATCTCTCATAGGATGGAGTTGATCTTACTAATAATGGAACAGTGATATATATATATATATATATATATATATATATCATCATCATCATCATCATAATCATCATCATTTAACAGCCATTTTTCTGTGTTGGCATGGGTTGGATAGTTTGAACAGAGCTGGCAAGCCAGAGAGCTGCACCAGGCTCCAGTCTGATTTGGCATGGTTTCTATGGCTGGATGTTCTTCTAAATGCCAACCACTTTACAGAGTGTGGTGGGTACTTTTACATGGCACATGAGTGCTGGTATGAATGCTTTTCTTCTTGAATACAGCAAAATACCAGGAATCTCTTCTGTTGTCATCTCATCTGAAAGGTCCAATATCCTGAGATCGTCCTTCATCAGGAGTGGCCATCGCAGACAATATGCTTCAGATGTCTGAAAGCTGGAAGACATGAACAAAATTTACACAAACATTTTTTTTATTATTTCATATTCATTTTGTTACAAAAGTTTTATATGAATAAGAAATACATGTGTGCAATATTATTTATTCAATAAAGTAGCTTTCCTTTCTTTTTTAACTGCTGATTCATGTAAGTTTTAGTTATAAAATACACATATATTCCAAATATTTTTACGTTCTAGACTGATGATTGTTTTAACCATAGTGAGCATATGGTAATTAACTACAAGAACATCTAAGAAAAATATGTGAATTTGCATTTCAGTAACATAAAATTAGATTGTCAAAATTAAACCATAATGTAGAAAAAAAAAGAGATATTTTTAATGATATTTATTTGTCTTAGTAAATATCTGGTCACAACATAAAGGAAAAAATTTGTATAAAAAAAAATTGCAAGCCATTAAAATTAGAGATGTTTTAATCAGATACCACTTTACAAAATTACACCCTTATCACAATATTATTACAACAAACTGCAGACAGACAATGCTACAGTTATGAAACTAATAAAGCCACTATTTATGTTTCATAGTGATCTTGTGGGTCTCCAGCTTGTCTGAGAGTCATTGAAATATCTCGTTGATATGTTGTCATCAAGGTTGTATAAGTTAGCTCTGCCGGTTGATTATTTATAAAGACTGTACGATGTTCTGACCTCAAAACATTATAAAATACAGTAGTAGTAGTATCATCTTCATCATCATCATCATCATCTTCATCACTATCATTTAATATCTACTTTTCTATCCTTGCATGGGTCAGATGGAATCTGTTGAAGCAAATTTTCCTGTGGCCAGATGCCCTTCCTGCCACCATTCCTTACCTGTTTCCAGGTAAGGTAATAGTATGTTATACCAAAAATCAAGTGGGACTCACTAGTTCTGGTTTCCTTCAGTTCAGGATATTATATTTCTGGAGTTTATGAATAATCTCTTGATTTAGTTCCTGCTGTCATTCTGTTAGTTTCAAATTTATTCAGTCTGACTTATGTACTGATGTCATTATTAATATAACTAATAGATTTTAAGGTGGCAAACTGGTAAAATCATTAGCACGCCAGACAAAATGCCTAGCAACGTTTCTTCTGACTTTACATTCTCAGTTCAGATTCCACTGAGGTCAACTTTGCCTTTCATCCTTTCAGGGTTGATAAAATAGGTACCAGTTAAGCAATGGGTTTCCATATAATCAACTAGCCAACTCCCCTAAAATTTCAAGCCTTGTACCTACAGTAGAAAGAAATAATGAGTTCAAATTTTGACACAGGGTCAGCAATTTTTCAGGGGAAGGGTAAGTCAGTTACATCGACCCCAGTATTCAACTGGTACTGACCCTGAAGGGATGAAAGGCAAAATCAACCTCGGTGGAATTTGAACGCAAAATGTGAAGCTAGACAAAATGTCGCTAAGCATTTTACCCAGCATGCTAACAGTTGTGCCAGCTTGCCACTTTGCAGTAGAAAGAAATAGTGATTTCAGATTTTGGCACAAGGCCAGCAATTTATACTTACTTTATCAACCCCGAAGGGATGAAAAGCAAAATCAACCTCAGTAGAATTTGAACCCAGAACATGAAGACAGACGATATTCCACTTAGCATTTCACCCAGAATTCTAACAATTCTGCCAGCTTGCAACTTTACAGTAGAAACAAATACTGCAAATAGATTTTATTTTAATGGAAGATTATTGTATTTCCATTGCTGTTCTGTTCAAAGGTTTTACTTTTATTTTTGTGAATGAACTTTGTATATCTTCCTTAGAATTAGCAAGTCTTTTAGATATTTTTAATGCTGTCTAGGTAACTGGTTGGTCTTATCTTACAATGGAATGGTACGTGGAATTTCATAGTGTGTGTACTTTATATCTTTTACTTGTTTCAGTCATTGGACTGGGGCCATGCTGGGGCACCACCTTGAAGGGTTTGTAGTCAAACCAGTTAATTCCAGTACTTATTTTTTTTTTTAAGTCTGGTACTTATTCTGTCAGTCACTTTTACCAAACTGCTAAGTTATGGGGATGTAAACTAACATCAGTTGTTAAGCGGTAAGTTTGGGACAAACAAACTCTAAGACACACACACACACACACACACACACACACACACACACACACACACACACACACACACACACATACACACACACACATACATTATGGCCACAGTCTAATGACTGAAACAAGTAAAAGAATAAAGAATAAAAGAATATATATATATATATATATAAAGTAGTCATATGCTCTCAACTTAATGTGACAGTCCTATTTAGCCCTAGGAAGCAGCACCGCTTCATGTCAGCCTTGACACATTTCCTGTGTCCTTATGTTTACAGGGGGGAGACAAGCACCTCCAACCAACTAAGCCTACATCCAGAGACTAGTTTCTGAGTCATTGGTTGTCTTCAGTCTGGAGTTGCGTGGCTTGCTAGTTGGAGATGCCTATCTAGCTCTTGTAAACATATAATTATTCTAGTGAAATACATTCACTGATTTTAAAAATAGAAATAATACATTTCTAAATCTCTCAGAGAGATTTATGCAGTAAATCTCTCTGAGAGATTTAGAAATGTATTATTTCTATTTTTAAAATCAGTGAATGTATTTCACTAGAATAATTATATGTTTACAAGAGCTAGATAGGCATCTCCAACTAGCAAGCCACACAACTCCAGACTGAAGATGAGCAATGACTCAGAAACTAGTCTCTGGATGCCGGCTTAGCTAAGTGGAGGTGCTTGTCTCCCCCTTGTAAACATAAGGACACAGGAAATGTGTCAAGGCTGACAGGAAGTGGTGCTGCTTCCTAGGGCTAAATAGCAGTAGTATTATTCCCTTCATGGGACTGTCACATTAAGTTGACAGCAAACAACTACTTTATTGTATCACTACTGCATAAATCTCTCTGAGAGATTTAGAAATGTATTATGTATATATATATATATATATATATATATATATATGCATGCATACATACATACATACATACATACATACATACATATGATGAGCTACTATACAGTTTCCATCTACTAAATTCTCTCACAAGGCATTGGTCATCCCAGGGTATAGTAAAAGACACTTGCTCAAGGTGTCATGCAGTGGAATTGAACTAGAGGCCCAATGGTTACTAAGCAAGATTTTGAACCACACAGCCATGCCTCTCTCTCTCTCTCTCACTCTCCAAACACACACAGAGTATTTGTACATCAATTTATACATTGGTGAATATTCATTGTATGATTGGCAATGGACGAAATTCTCCACCAATCAAACAACAAAACATCAACACCTTTGCTAAGCCGGCATCACTACCACCACCGGCATCACTCCCACCATCACTACCACCACCATTATCACTCATGCATGCACTTACATACACAGATAGTTACAGATAGCTACACATACATGCCTATTTCCACACAAACAATAGCTAATTGTTAATATGGGATTATTGTTTTATGGGTTTCATTGTAAGTTTTGTCTTTTTTGTCTTTCTTTTTTTGTTTTAGAATTCTTTAATGTATAGAATTTCTGTTTAGTCATTCATATAAAATTATTTGCTTGACTAGATTTTCAACAAAACACACATACATATACACATACCCAAACACACACATATATACCCATAGCTACATTCATACAGTCTTATATATCTCAAGGTACAACACTCTCGCATGCATCAACTTACTCAGTAATCAGCATGCAACCCACTTGCACACCTGTCCCTATACATTCATAAGCACACATTGGGGTATACACATCAGTATATACTCACGCACAGCACATCGTCTTGTACCATACATATATGAACAACAAATATACGGATGCATGCAAACAAATGCCAACATATACACATATACACAGAATACACACAGAATACATCAACACGCACTTTTCACGCATTTTCATATATCTGAACATCTGTGTGTGTATGTACATGTCTGTAAGTATATATATATATATATATATATATATATATATATATATATATTGGTGTGTGTGTACGTACATATATATAACACTCACTCCCAATGCAATAGAGATAACGAAACCTCAGATCTGTTACTAGGAGGGGAACCTATTTCCTCAGGCAGGACACTAACCCAGCCCCTTCCCACATATCCCCCACCACCACCACCAACACACTTCTTAAATTCTCACATCCCCTGTATAATCCATTATCACTTGACATCAACACAGAAGTGTTAAATATCTTTCCTCAGTTTTCAAAAATAAAAATGATTTTAAAAAATGTGTTATTTTTTCTTTTAATAAAAATAAATAGAATAAACACACTACAAAAAAAGAAAATCTAAATAAACAAAACTATAATTTCATGTTTTTTTAAAATTATATTCTGTATTTTGCATTTATTTTGTTCTTTGGTTAACTTCATAATTGTTCTTATTTCGCCAGTGGCTCTGTTTTATTATCTTAATAAAGAGATCTGTATAGAAAAATAAAACGAGAAAAGATACAAAGGTTCATCTGTAAATGGAGACTCTAGTTTCAGAGTCAACCTAGTTGAATCTCTCTTCAACTGTTACAAGTACTGAAAGATGTTGTTATTGTTTAAGCTCAGCTCTTCTCTTGACCAAGCAGAGCTATGATCAAAATCATTCTAGCTATGACCATTTCATATTTTCTCTACAAACACTGTATCTAGCACTACAAGGTCATGTAGTGTCCTTTATTATAGTAATAACTCCAGGTCAGCTTTAATCATCAAGCAAACATATGGTTAAAGCAGGCATCATGAGTCAATTCTCAGGACAAGCAGTAGGTATTAATAAATATGAAGTTATGTCATTGACTGTGAAGGCACTTAGCTCAGTGGTTAAAGCATCGGGTTCACAGTCATGAGGTAGTGAGTTTGATTCCTGGACTGGGCTGTGTGTTGTGTTCTTGAGCAAGACACTTTATTTCACATTGCTCCAGTTCACTCAGCTGTAGAAATGAGTTGTGATGTCACTGATACCAAGATGTATCAGCTTTTACCTATCCCTTGGATAACATTGATGATATTGAGAGAGGAGGCTGGTATGCATGGGTGACTGTTAGTCTTCGATAAATAACCTTGCTCAGACTTGTGCTTTGGAGGGAAATTTTCTGAGTGCAATCCCATGGTCATTCATGACTGAAGGGGATCTTTACCCTTTACCCTTTATGTCATCGACTCAATGGCTTAGTGATGTAGATACCTCTGATGAGAACCCAATAAGGTTCAAAAATCGATTAAGGCTGTTCATCATTTTTTTCAGTCAGTGGAAAAATTGTTAAATTTACCCGTTTTGCATAAACAAGTTACTGCCTTTGTTTATAATTTCAACGAAAAAGCGTTTTTCTGATCAATACTTATATCTGTCAATGCATCCACAAATCACAGTACAGTTGATGCTTTTGCTTGGAGATTCTGAGCTTTTCTAGGATTCTTCTAAGGACAAGGAGTTGTGATAGTGTTCATCTGCTTTTGCAGAAGCTATTTTGGTTCTGTCATAGAATAGTATCAATGCAAAGGACATTCTACAAAGGAGCATAGGTTTCTAAATTTTTGATGCTAGAGGTAAAAGTGTAATCTTCTGTAGTTTTAAAGTAGGTGCAGACCATCTTTCTATGGAGGTGGAATAATTAAAGACTTTGAAAAGGCCATTCATTTGTTTTCTTTAAAGGTCTCATTAACAGAAGTCCAAGAGATGCTTGGAACATTTCTGGAATGTTTTCTGGGTCCAGTGTCTTGTAACTTTCTTTTTAAGTATTTTCAAATGTCTTCTGTGATAAATAGACCTCTCTGAATCAGCAAGCTATTTGCTAATTCATGGTTGAAGAAAGGACTCTTGTCAAGTTTGGTATTCCATTGCTCTGTTTTACCAAAAGTAATTTGAAATGCTGAAACCAGGTATCTAGATGGTGGCCAGTGGTTTTCCCCTACAATGTGAATCACTGCCAAAACTATCTTTTCAATAAATTTCTTCAAAACTACCCATGTGGCAGCATGCTTCTTTTCAGTATGAAAGTGAAGTTGTTGAGTTCTTCAGTTTTGGACTTGATTTCGGTTTCTAGTATCTGTTTGTATGCTTCAAGTGGACATTTACTAAATAAATGTTTATTTTAGATTTCCTAGTTGACCTACATTTATACTTTAGGGTTGTGGCCTTCAGATCTTTTCTGGCCTTTGTTATCTTCTCATTTAAGCAAGGGTTGGGTGCCTGTTTTCTCTTCCTTGGGAGCAATTCTAGTAATATATTTATGTTGGCAGTGGTTAGGATGTCATATACAGCATTGCTATTTTATGAATCATGGAGGATTATTTCTCAGTGATATATAAAATGACCATTTCATTCTTTTGTCCATTCCATATTGGTTTATGTACCAACCATTTATGTTGATGATTCCATGCTTTGACAATTTATAGATAAAAGAGAAAAAAGCCTAGCCATCACTTGTATGCCAATATGACTTGGTAGCTTGTACTATGCTTTTATCTATTGTTTTAGGCACCCTTGTAGTTGTAAGCAAAGACAAACAACCTCTTGACCTTCCTACTCTTGATTCAGTAAAACATCAAGGGGACGGATGCAAGAGAGAGAGAGAGAGCAAGATGATGATGTTGAGTGGTTGGGTAAGTTGCAAAAGTGTAGGCTAAAATACATACATACATACATACATATGTATATGTATAAATATACATCTATTTGTACACACACACTCATGTGTGCGTGTGTGTATTTCATCTGTTTTTGTATATCTTTAAAAAATGAAACGACCAATTGAGTTATTATTTTCATGAAAATTATTTTTAAAAATATATATTTCCATTTCTGTACTTCTGTACACAGTCTGTTGTATTTTTCTTACTTTTATATTTATTTTCATTATTCAAAAGCAAAATGTTAGGTCTATATAAAATTTTGATAACAGGGCAATTTTTTAGGGATTTTTTTCAACTGAAGACCATATTAATATAACTAAAAGCTATTCCGGTGTTTGTATTAGTTTTCTTTCCCTGATAAGACCATTAACAGGTTCCATTTTGTTGGAAGCATTTAAGTCAGGTTCCTGGTCTAAGGACAGTTCCTTCTCACCAGTCTTGGAAGCCCTGAAAAGTGTAGGAGATGGCCCTCTGCCCTTCTAACAAAAACAGGAAAATGTGAGCATCATTAATCATCACTGTGCTGATTAAATTTTGGTGTACTGATTGCAGAGACTGAATACATTTGTTATCTATATATATAAAAATGAGAATGTGTGTCTGTCTGTCTGTCTGTGTGAATCCCTAAAACTCGAGAACTACGCAACCAATTTCATTCAAATTTTACACATGCCTTACTTAGGGTTCCAGTTGTGTTTTAGTCAAAAAAAATGTTAACTTCTTGCAGAGTTCGAGCCCACCGCAACATAATATCTCCTCCACTATTTAAGTATTACGTGTCAAAAGTGAAACAAAAACACTCATGTCAAATACTTTCACTTTAAAAATGAAACTATTCTACTAACTGAAACAATCACATTTCGATACTGTAATGACAGATACTTTCAGAGAGAGAGAGAAAGAGAGAGAGAGAGAGAGAGAGAGATGTATATGTATACATATAGATGTATATGTACACGTTATTCCACTAACTGAAACAATCACATTTCGATACTGTAATGATAGATACTTTCAGAGAGAGATAAAGAGTGAAAGAGAGAGAGAGAGAGAGAGAGAGATGTATATGTATACATATGTGTATATGTACACGTATATGCATAGATATATATATATATATAGATATAGATCTATATGCATACATGTCTATGTATACATATGTGTAGATGTATATATATATAGATGTACATGTAATATGTACACATACATACATATATATACATGCATACAGATATCTATACATATATACACCCATCACACACAAACACATGCACACAAACACACACATTAGTCATTTGTTTTCTTATCCAAAACTACGTCAAAAGTACTGAACGGATCTTTATGAAATTTGAAAATTACATTCTATGTATAACGGCCATAACTCCCATGAAAATTCATATATTTTTAATGTTGATGAAATTTTAACCCGAACATAACAGATGAGCATTATTTGTAATTCAACAGTACAACAGTGTAAGACTACCCTTTCAGATATACTTACATTGTGATTTCTGCAATGTGGTGCATAAATTGTCAAGTAAATGAGACGCATCTTTGCCTCCACTGATTCACTTGCAAAGTGTTGAGTAAAATTATTTCGTTGCAGACCTCCTTTGGGTCTTTTTATTATCACTGCAACACACATAGTCCCCAGTTGGTAACATTGATTTCAAGGCCCTCCTAGATGAGAGACTGGCATTCCACTTAATGTCTATGTTCCATGCTGGCATGGATTGGAGAGTTATTAATGTAGAAATATGGTATCGTAGCTACTAACAGTTGAGGGTTGTGTAGTCTAGACGGCGTTTTTAGATTTCATTATTCTCTTTAACCCGGGCAAAGCCGGGTATTTCTGCTAGTATTAATTAAAATTTACATCTACAAGTTAATTACACAAATATTACTAAAACATGTTTTTTGATCCAAAACAAATTAACTTGGTTCCTGCCTCTCATGCATGGAACCTTGTATATTCAGTTCCCATTCAGTAAGGGTTAATGTTAAACAGTTTACATGAGCATACAAAAATTTTCTTCTAACCGTAACACTAAGCAGCAACAACTACAGCACCTGAATATGTTAGCATTTTCATTTATACACATGAAAATAATGAATGAATAAATGCTGTCATCTAGGTGCTGAACAGCTGCCTTTATCTGTACTGAAGAATGTTAACATGATGTTAATGTGTCTTCCTAGATATCTTGCCTCACTGATTTATTTTTTACAATTTCCAGGGATCTTGCCAAGCAGATTGAAAGTATTTGAAAATAATGATACATGTAATTCCTTGTAAGTATTTATAGGCTTTACAGTTTGTTTCTACTCGTATCACATGTTAATATACTGATGTTGTATGATTTTACAATGCATAAGATTTGGGGGGGAAAATTCATTTGGATAAATCTTTAGCCATTCTTTAGTAGGAATTCTAGAAATCATTTCACACAAAATACATTGTTATCAAAAGCAATAAATAATTAAATACCATTGGCACAATATTTTGATCAAAACTGAGATAAGAGGTCACCATTTTATAAACTGTAAACATCAGCTCCTTTAAAGGTCATGTTAATCATTTGACATAATGACAAACTACATACATATGTTCATATCAGTTCAGTGAAATAAGATATTTTAGACCAAAGACCATCTTGAAAGGTTCGTGATCCATGACCACAATATATATTCCAATCTATATAACCTCTACATATACACATCCAAACCATTTATAAACACTAATACAACATAATTCTAATTTTATATTCCTATGCACATGATTCAGGCAAGCATATGATTCAAACATAACCACAATATAACCACAATGTCAATTTACACCAGCATTCATACTGAGTTGCCAAGTTCTTTTAATGGATACTCAGGAATCAAAAGCCCATGATACACAAACTGTAGTCCATCCTGTTAATCAGAACCTTCAAACAAGCAGAACAGCAAACTGCTTAATGTGTGTGTTCATCATCTGACATATTGATAGACTGCATAGATGAATTTTATATTACTACATCCTATGTAACTGAACCGTGTATCAGTCTATTATTCCCAACAAGATTGATGTCTGCCTCAGTTTAATGGGTTTCTTTAGGCAGAACCATCTGCAGTCACTCATTAACAAAAAAAAATTGTCCAACAGAGTCTTTTTTTACCAGCTTCAGATTTCATGTGGTGTAGGAAAAAAACTAAAAATACACTGTCGTAAATCACAAAATTTAATTGAATTATTCTCATCAATAAGAGCAATTAAAGAGTGAAGGTAAATTTAAGTATTTACTCTTTACTTGTTTCAGTCATTTGACTGCGGCCATGCTGGAGCACCGCCTTTAGTCGAGCAAATCGACCCCAGGAGTTATTCTTTTAAGTCTAGTACTTATTCTATCGGTCTCTTTTGCCGAACCGCTAAGTTACGGGGACGTAAACACACCAGCATCGGTTGTCAAGCGATGTTGGGGGACAAACACAGACACACAAACATATACACATATATATATACATATATACGATGGGCTTCTTTCAGTTTCCGTCTACCAAATCCACTCACAAAGCTTTGGTCGGCCCGAGGCTAGAGTAGAAGACACTTGCCCAAGGTGCCACACAGTGGGACTGAACCCAGAACCATGTGGTTGGTAAGCAAGCTACTTACCACACAGCCACTCCTGCACCTATATAATTTTCTATATAAATTATGATTTTTTTTTTTAGGTACTCGTTCCTTTTTTTTAAGAGATAGAAATATCATTGGTTTAACCTCACTGTATTATTGATGCATTTTGTAACTTCAAGAGTATGGTTGGATGAAAGGATAAAATAGTGAATAACCAGCCAAGAGGTTTTAGATTCTTATACTATAATCAACATTACAGTGTATGTAAACTAGACATTTAACTCTGAAATGGCCCAGATCACCTAGTTCTAAGTAGGGTACCCAGCACAGAAAAAAATTGACCAAGTGATCTGTCCACTTGCAGTATTGAGTTCATCTCTTGTGGACCTAAGGAAGGCAACTGGAAAGCCATTCCAGAGTAATTTTTCTTAGCATCATTATATGAAGACCACTTCTTTGGTGGTAACCTCTATCTAGAACCCTTACAGAACTCTCTAAGGGTTTACAACTTCAAGACAATTAAAAGTAAAGTCAACCCCAGTATGGCTTGATTTAGAAATTTAAAATTAGGTGAACTAAATAATGATTTCTAACATAGACACAAAGTAACAAATTTTGAAGGATTGGGGTATTTTTAATTATATCAGTTCCAGAATTTGACCAATTACTTCTTTTATCAACATAAATAAGAAAAGCAAAATCAACTTCAGTATTTCTTGAACTTAGAATACAAAGAACTGTAACTAAATATTGTAAGTCATTCTCCCCATTGTCTCTTGATACTGTTAAACCTCAGCCTTCACTGAACTGGATAATTGTATAATTGTCTGCTTTTTTGTTCTTTTTTTTATGGTGTTCCACTGTTTTTCTTTTGCAATTAATCACATCTCAAGTATTAATTTCACTGCACTGAGCTGCACTACAAATCATATCACAAGTGTATCACAACAAGCATACCTCTAGCTTTTATCTTCTTGTATTTGATAACAAAAGGGTATCCATTCATTGACAAAAAATAACAACAAGAAAAAGAAACCCTTTTTCCCCCCACCAGTTAAATCTAGACAATACAATGAAACTAGAGACACACACTATGAAATGGTTTAAACATGGCCAACACAGGTTATCTTTTAGCAAGTACCAGGTCTGTAGAAATATTGTAAACCCACTGTCTAAATTAGCTGAGAAAAACTATTAATGTCACTTTATATTATATAGCAGACATATGAAATGTAAATTGGCTACTAAAAGCAAGTCACACCCAATTTACTTGTACAACAAGATCATTTATCAAAAGGATATCATATGCTACATTTTGTTTAAACTCTATACTGTATTTAAGCACTAGATTAGCTAAGCTGGCAGAATACTTAACGGAACAACTCATCTTTTCTATCTCAACTTCTGATATTTAAGACATTGGTTCTTGCATTACTCAGGTTTGTGTTTTAATAATTAAACTTTCTTTTGACGAAGCACAAGGCCTTTTTTTTTTTTAGAATGGAAGTATACTTGCTTAATTAATTCCGAATATATTTGTCATAAAGATAAACACACACATACGAGGGTATGCTGAAAAGTTCATGATTTTGGGTACAAGAAAATACAGGAGAATCAGTTAATTATAATTATTTTATTCTACATCTTTCCCTTCTCAGATTCACACACTTATTGCAGCAGTCCTTTAGTTTTTCTAAGCCTTGTTAAGGAACTCAGAAGGTTGAGTTTTCAACCAGGCCTTTCATGATACCCTTAAAGCCAGGAATTTTTCAGCACCCCCTTGTATGTATGTGTGTATGTATGTATATATATATATATATATATATATATATATATATATATACACATGAATGTATGTATGTATACACACACACACACACACACACACACATATGTGAGGGTGCATGGCCTAGTGGTTAGGGTGTTGGACTCATGATCATGAGATCGTGGTTTCAATTCCTACACTGGGTGGTGCATTGTGTTCTTGAGCAAAACACTTCATTTCATGTCACTCCACAATCACTTCGACACAGACGCATGGTACACTGTACACCTGTTCAGACAACGTTGATTTGATGGAGAGAGTGAGCTAATGTGTGGCATGGACACTTGATCACTATAAACAAATCATTTGTGCAGGTCATTCAGCAAAAGGCTGAACACTCATACATCATCTTCGACAGGAGAGTCCATCATACATATATATATATATATATATATATAGTTTTAGGGAAAAGAATCAAGGTTCATGAACTCATGGATGAAAATCAACTGTCACATATAGAAAAATTAATAATTAAAAGCACAATAAATGAGTATAATATAATACAAAGTAAATATCATAAGATAAAGATAATAAAATGACTATACGTGTTTCATAACTAATTTTCAAATAGAAAGGAAATTTAAATCGATAAAATCGATTAAAACTAGTGTGTAGTTTGCTTGATTTTACATGTTTTTTTTCCTATGCTACTATGGGTTAGATGAATATATTTGTAAGACATTGTTTTGCAGACAGATACTCTTCATGTCACTAACACTTACCTGTTATTCAAGTAAGGCATTGTCCACACATCTTTAATGCTAATAGAGAATTTGTTGACAAGGGAAATGACAGCAATGTCATTGCTTGTAGCTCAGCAAATTTCTGGGAAGCACAAAGATAGACACACACACACATACACACATGTTTGGAGAAAGATTTCCTTACAGTAAAAATTACTAACATTAAAAAAAAAAATCATTGAAAGAAAACAGAATGACACAAGCCTATGAAAGAAGTTTCCATGTTGTGTAAATGCCTTTCACTTTTTCAGCTTTTCAAATACATGTTATAAGGTAACATGTATAGAAATAGGTGGATTTAGTAGTGTTGACTATTCCTGGTTTAGTTTCCATTTCAGAATTCTTATAAAATATTCTTCGTTTGCTTTTTGTAGTTGATTATTTTCTTTTATTTTGAAAAAAAAAAAATGAAGGAAATATTTTGAAATTTCCATTTTCACAACCGTCTAGAAGCTCACTACATAAAACAATTCTTTGATTTCTTGCTTATGTATCCTAACATGATCTATTGATTTTGATCCTGTTTAGCTGATGGAATTTTCACTGCATTGTGGCCATGTGGAGCAGTAAATGAGATCTTTTGTTTTGCAATTCATATTTGCATTAACCTTTTAATTCCTCCCCATTCTTATATATTTTGCTTTTGCTCTGTTCGGTTAATTCACACATCCTACAATGAAGGTCTCCACATCTTGTTAGCTGCATTATTTCTCCTTCTGCTGTAAATTTTGCCTTTGTTAAGAGTCTTTTTAAGATTTGGTAGTTGTCTTTGGCTGGTAATAATTTGTGATTCTTTAATTATTTTGAGGAGAGTTTTCAACAGTGTAGAATTGGCGGGTATCATTTGGCCAAACATAAGACATTATACAGTTCTATATTTAAGAGATGAGGAATTGTTTACATTATTTACATTATTTGCATTTGACGATATTTGTCCTCATCTTTGTCATTAACACGTTTCAGCTGATATACCCTCCAGCCTTCATCAGGTCTCTTGGGGCATATGGTGTAGTGGTTAAGAGCACAGGCTACTAATCCCAAGATTCCGAGTTCGATTCCAGGCAGTGACCTGAATAATAATAATAATAATAATAAACACCTTAGGAATGAGAACCCAGGTTCAAAATTTCCCCAAGACACCTGATGAAGGCTGGAGGGTATATCAGCTGAAACATTGTGTTAACAACAAACAAGATGAGGACAAATATCCGTCAAATGTAAATAATGCATAAGACGTAATGTTTACTAGGATTATGAATGACTACAAATGGAATATTTATGTTTTGTCATCCTCCTCCTCATTGTAAGAGTTTCACTGTAAGAGAGAGATTGTGATCTCTTTTGTTTTTGTTATGGCTTAATTTGCAAAGTTTTGTAGGTATTTTTGTTTCTGAAAGAATATATTTAGTTCTGCCAGTCATCTCTTTCATTTGTTTGTGTTTGTAACTATTGAACTATACACCTTGCATTAAATGGGATATTCTTTTTAATGGGTGACAATATTTAAAATCTAAATGTTGGTGTATACCTGTGTCCTTGTAGAAGAGGTTGACTGTAAAAGTTTCATTTTCCTTAATTACCAAAATATCCAAAAAAGAACATTCCTTTTCATTTAATTTCCTTGTGAATTGGATTGATTCATGAATGCTATTTATCAATTTCAGTAAGTCTTGTAAAGTCTTCCTTCTATTCTTAAATATGAAGTAGTCTTCTGGGAATCTTTTCCAATTTTCTTTTAAATAGGATTGGAAATGCTGATCAAAAGTAATTCCAGACCAGGCATAGATCTTTTTTTTCTTCAAGGAATCCTATCACTAGTGTTGCAAATATGAGAGCAACTTTTATGACCATTGCCATATCTTTTATTTGAAGGTATTATTGGTTATCAAAGAAGTAGTTGTTTACTGGCACCAATCACAATTCTTTCAGTATAAATTCTTTTGGGAATATTTCTTGAATTCTGTGAGGGTATTTGTCTGTCCAAAATTCTACTGCTTTCAGTAGAATATTTGGGAGATGTTTGTGTAGAGGCTGATCACATTGAAACTAATTAGAATTGTCTCTGTCTTTACTCTCTCTGGAATGTGGTTTAGGAAGTCCATATATTTTAATGCTAATGGAGAATTTGTTGACAAAGATGAGGACAAATATCGTCAAATGTAAATTATGTAAATAATGTACATAATTCCTCATTCATGAAACTAGGAACCAATATGCATAATAACAATTTTACTGGTTTTGGAGGGCCTACAGTGGCCATAAGAACAGCTCCTTTCTCTAAACCATGCATAAGCAATGATTCTCAAAAAGCAGGCTGCATGAGACATAACTCATCATCAGGTGGAGCCACACTACCAAAATAATTCAAGGTAATTTTTCAAAAGTCCCACAGGTTGCAGTTAACCCAAGACTGCTCCAGGCCAAACCAAAGAGGAGAAAAGCCAAGTGAGTTGTGAACAAGTCATCATTTCAAACATTACCACTTTTGCTAAGATTGCATTGTGCCCCTTGAGTAAGGCATCATTGACAACAGGAAGGATATTAAATCATTTAACTATAAAAATAATCACTCTGAGCCCAAATTTTTTCCTTTAGCTTCATGGCTTTCTTAGCCAGCATGCAGCATCTGTAGCTATGGATGCATACTGGCTTCAATTAATGTATTCCCTAGGCTTGAACTAAGCTTTAAACTACAGTAATAGCTAGCAACTTTGATCGTTCATGGTTGTATTTAAATAAAACAGCTGAAATAATTCCAATCATTGCCAATTGGGTCATGCAAAGACACAGAACTATAGATATTGTAGCAATATGTCTCTATGATCTATATCCAGAACAAACAGATTAACTTGTACTTTTAAATCACTTCTCCTGTCATTGACAAAATATGCAGTATTAAATGTGCATTATGCTTATAGCCAGCCAGTAGTGTGCTGTGCATATCTGTTCTGCACTTATGGACTGTGTGTATATATAAATTCCTGAGATTGTATATCATCACAAGCATGTTTGTTTTATAGCAGAATCGAATTCTGCTTATGCAGATGTGTTTGCTTTTGCATGTAACATCATCAATTGATATTTACTTGCAATGCTGATATTTACTGTGTACTGACATTATAAACCCATGCTATATACACAACCCTTTGCTATAGTGTGTAATGTGTGTGATTTTGCATGTATGTGTGTGCATGTGTGTGTGCAATTGCGCATGCGTGTGCTGTGAATTTCAAACCCAGGGCAAGGTTTGGTAGGGAAGTCATATGTGGTTTTGTATACCCTTTGTTTTTTTAATTGAAAGAAACCATATTTCTAACAACAACATATTCTGCCTTGTGTTTACATTTTCAAAATAATCCAACATTATGACAGGCTTACTGAAATAATTAACTTTCAACTTTATAATTAAACACCACCTATTGAAATATAATATTATCCTTCAAGTAGTAAGATTTCAGATCATGATATGATTTTAAATTTTAAATTTGAACATGTTAATGGAGATGGCTTTTTTAGTGTGTTTTTGTTGAAAAGATTTTAGATCTTTTCTCTATTCATATCTCCTAACTTGCCAGTCAGTAGCCAATATACAGCACAGATATTTAATGTTACTGGACGCAACTTCAGCAGCTTTCCATTCTATCTCAGTGAATTTATTCTTTACATATATATATGGTGCAGGCATGACTGTGCGGTAAGTAGCTTGCTTACTAACACATGGTTCTGGGTTCAGTCCCACTGCATGGCACCTTGGGCAAGTGTCTTCTATTACAGCCTCTGGCCAACCAAAGCCTTGTGAGTGAATTTGGTAGACGGAAACTGGAAGAAGCCTGTCATATGTGTTTGTCCCCCCACCATTGCTTGACAACCAATGTTGTTGTATTTACATCCCAATAACTTAGCAGTTCAGCCAAAGACACTGATAGAAGAAATACTAGGCCTACAAAGAATAAGTCCCGGGGTCAACTTGTTTGACGAAAGGCGGTGCTCCAGCATGATTACAGTCAAATGACTGAAACAAGTAGAAGAATAAAAGAATATGTATATATATATGTATGTATATGTATATGTGTGTGTGTATATATATATATATGTGTGGAGGTGCAATGGCCCAGTGGTTAAGGCAGCAGACTCGCAGCCGGGGGATCGCGGTTTCGATTCCCAGACCAGGCGTTGTGTGTGTTTATTGAGCGAAAACACCTGAAGCTCCACAAGGCTCCAGCAGGGGGTGGTGGCTACCCCTGTTGTACTCTTTCGCCCCAACTTTCTCTTACTCTTTCTTCCTGTTTCTTGAGTAACACTGCGATGGACTGACGTCCTGTCCAGCTGGGGGAAACACATACGCCATAGAAACCGGGAAATCAGTCCCATGAGCCTGGCTAGACTTTAAAAGGGCACAAAAGAAGATATATATATTATTTGCTATATATATAGCAAATAATTTAGGAGAAAATATTTGCAAAAATATTTTTGACTCCACTATTATTTACTGTAGCAATTAAAAATGATAATAATAGAATCAATAATATAGACGATTGCAGGCCCAAAAAGCATTAAATAGCTGAAGGATTAAGTTTAATCAAAGGACATACAAAGTGTGTCTACCTGCTGGAAATAACAGTCAAAACACACAGTGTCAACCTCAAATTAAGTCATCATTAGACTCAATTTTGTCATTGTCAGTTTCAATTATGTTGTTGTCATCGACTTTAATTTCATCATTGTCATCTTAAATATCATTGCAATAGGATGAGGTGAATTTTTTTTTTATGAGTGGTCAAAGACATTAATGATTACTCATCACAGAGTTGTAAAAGAATGTAAACATCAAGAAGTTTTGTAAAGGTTTACAAATCTTGCATAATAAAAATTGTCACATTACCACAAATATACATACATTTAGTTCATTAGATGTGAAACTTCATACTACACTATATATAGCATGACAAATATAAAAATAAAGACGGTAGTTTAACCTTTTATTCATTGATATATATATATATATATAAAGGTGCAGGAGTGGCTGTGTGGTAAGAAGCTTACTTCCCAACCACATGGTTCTGGGTTCAGCCCCACTACATGGCACCTTCTAGCTTTGGGCTATAGTGTCTTCTACTTATAGCCTCAGGCCAACCAAAGCCTTGTGAGTGGATCTGATAGATGGAAACTGAAAGAAGCCCGTCATATATATATATATATATATATGCATGTGTGTGTGTGTATTTGTGTGTCTATGTTGCCCCACCACCACCACCATAACTGATGTTGTTGTGTTTATGTCCCTGTAACTTAGCTGTTTGGCATAAGAGGCCGATAGAATAAGTACTGGGATCGATTTGTTCAACTAAAGGCAATGTTCCAGCATGGCCACAGTCAAATGACTGAAACAAGTAAACGAATAAAAGAATATATATATATATATATCAATGAAAGTAGCCAGTAAGATCTGTGAAGGTAGAGTTCGAAAGAGTACTAAGATCCAATGGTAATCTGGGTGGTGAGATGGTTAGGTGGATGAGGAGAGGTACCAAAAGTTCGAGAAGGTAGTTAAAATGGAAGTCCAAGAGAGTAGGAAGTTCAGTCAGGCAGGATCAAAGTGGGGTGACCATGTGAGCATGTGTAATATATTGTTCAAATTTACAGAAAACAAAAGACAAAAACAAGTGAAGGAACAACAAGCAGGTGTATTAGTTTAATGCTTGAGAAGAATGGAAAAAGTCTTTGATGTTTCAAGCCTATGCTCTTTAATATATGCATGGTTTTCTCTGGATAGCCATAGATACAAAGGGAAGTGATTAACTCTTCACAGTGAAAGGTAGGATTAGAAATCTAAATTCAAAAGCAAGGAGTATGAAAAGGATACAAAGAGTTCATATGTATATATATGTATTTTTTTTTTTGTTCCTACTATTTCTAGTTAGTGATAATCATGTATATTGTACTATTTCATCCCTTTTAGGAATCTTCAGTATGATTTAACCTCTAACTCTGTTAGATATATTATGAAGAGCAACATTACAGTGAAATTAAATGCAAGTTAATTACAGCCTGGAGGGAATTCATGTAATATTCCCTGCATTTTTCCTCTGTGTGTGTATGTGTGTGTGTGTGTTTTCTTCATAGAATGGTTTAGTAATTGAGAGACAAGGAAAACATTCATAGTGTTTATATACAGAATATTAACAGTTTTCAGTGAGCATCTACCTTGTGAAAGAATCTTCCAGCAGCCAATTGTTACAACATTAACTAAAAATGATTTTATAAGCCTTCACTGAATATTTTGGCTGTTATCTTCTATGTCCTTCACATAGTCAAACAGGCTTACATTCATAAACACACATGCTCTGACCAACATCCGACATTAAAATGGATTTTCACAAAACTTCAACTAAAGTTCTTCAAACATGCATGGTGCCCTCTAAATGGCCATTAATACCAAGCAAAGTAACTATCTCTTTGCAACATGAGACCAGATTAGAATTTCGAATTCAAAATCAAGGAAGATGAAAAGGATATGAATATTTCACATGTATGAGCATATATATATATATATATATATATATATATATATATATATATATATATATATATACACGTATGTATGTATGAGTGTTTATGTATGTATATATATATATATATATATATATATATATATATATACACTATGGCAAAGTCATTACAGTTTCTAGTTAGTGGTAATCATACATAATACTATTTCAAGCTTTTCAGGACTCTTCAGCATTACTTAAACTGTAAATACATTACAGTAAAGTTAAAGATGAAATTTCTATATACATATATATATATATATATATAAGTGCTCTGCTTGTTGTAACCAGAAATGGTTCTGATGAAAGTAGCATTAATTTTTTTAGGTCATTCAAGTTTCTTCAATTGATCAATATATCAACTGAGTAAACTTATAAGTAATGTATCTATAATGACTTCTGGAAACAACTGTAAGCCAAATTTGCTCCAATAAAGGAAAAGTATGTAATGACCATTATTTTAAACTTGCTTCTTATATATATGTGTGTATATATATATATATATATATATATATATATATATATATATATATATATATATATATATATATATAATTACTGTTAAGTCTACTGACACCCTGAAGTGAACAATCATGTTGTTAATGTACCAAAGCTGCAGTACTTCAATGAACAACTGATGAATGAAAACATATATATATATTCCTGTCCCTGCTGTGTTTTCTTTGTCCTATTTTCTGTTTTTCCTGTCACATACTTTTATTCTATGTATATATACATATATACACATGCACATGTATGTAAACATTTATACAAATATACAAGTTTGTACACACACACATATGTACACACACACATATATATTGTGCATGTTGTTCTGCAGGTTACAACTTTCCATAAGAAACAGCAGGGTTTAGTTTGTTCT